>NW_021835031.1:40000-43524 GCF_006345805.1 Octopus sinensis | reverse complement strand
TATATTTATATTAACTTTTATTTTTTTTTGCTTGCTTTTGGTCACTTCCACGACTCCTTTACTCCTATTACTACTTCTCTTCATCTTAACCTCCAGCTCCCTCTCAGTTCTTCCTTATCTTTTATCTTCTCTTCCTCTTATACACACATACGCTCTCTCTCTCTCTCTCTTTCTCTTTCTCTCTCTAGCTCTTACTCTATCTTTTTCTTTGAATTCCTTCCCTTCTCCCCTCTCCCTTTCTGATGTGTCTTTCTTTTCATTCACCTTTTCTTCCTCTTATTCTCCCTTTCTCTTATTCTCTTTTCTTCTTACTCTCTCTTCCTCTTATTCTCCCTTTCTCTTATTCCCTTTCCCTCTTACTCTCCCTTCCTCTTAACCTCCCTCCCTCTTTCTCTCCCTTCTTAATCTACTTCTCTCCTACTTTCTCTCCTTCTCTCCCTCTTGCTCTTACTGTCATTCTCTTGCACTCATACACTCCCTCCTACTTTCCTCTTCCTCTTACTCCCCTCTTCTCATTACTCCCCGTCTCCACCTCTTACTCCTCCTCTTCAACTCCTACTTTCACTCTCCCTTCCGCTTACTCTCCCACTCCACCTCTTACTCTTTCTCTCCTACCTACTCCCTCTCTTCCTTTTACTCTCTCTTCTACTCTTTCTAACCTTCTCTTACGCCCACACTTTTCTTACTTCCACTGTTTCGGTATCTCTCCCATCTTTCCTTTCTCTCTTTCCCTAGAGAGTTCAACATCAAGAGACCCCGTTGCTATGGAATAATCTGTTGGCGAGGAATATTATCATCATCATCATTATTATTATTACTATTATTCTTATTATATTTTTGTTGTTGATGTTGTTCCTAGTAGTAGTAGTAGTAGTTAGTAGTAGTAGTAGTAGTAGTAGTAGTAGTAGTAGTAGTATGGTCATCACCATCGTCATCATCACCATCGTCGTCGTCATCATCATCATCATTATCATCATCATATTGTTATTATTATTAACAAGATGTCCGATTTAAATGAACGATAACAGACTGTGTTTTGGTGTAAATTAGCTGATTTTGCCAGACAATTACAAATGGCTAACATTATTAATATTATGATTATTATTATTATTATTATTATTATTATTATTATTATTAGTAGTTATTATTATTATTATCCTCGTTATTATTATATTATTATATATTATTTATTATTATTATTATTATTATTATTATTATTATTATTATTATTATTATTATTATTATTATTATTATTATTATTGGAAAGGAAAGTGAGGGTGGAAAAGGAAGTGATACCTCGCTGTGAATTTGTGAAAAGATGTGTACCTGAAGCAAAAATCATTAGAGTGAATGGCTCTACTCTATCTAAGAATGCACCTATAGACTGGAGGGGAGGAGAGCGGACATGTACCGTTGGTGGTCAGGGCAATCCTCGATCTGGGAGAGTTCCTTGATTGGCCCTAGTTGGAGATTTTTCCCGTATTGGGAGGACTGTATCTCTTTTACTCTTTTACTTGTTTCAGTCATTTGACTACGGCCATGCTGGAGCACCGCCTTTAGTCGAGCAAATTGACCCCGGGACTTATTCCTTGTAAGCCTATTACTTATTCTATCCGTCTCTGCTTGCCGAACCGCTAAGTTACGGGGACATAAACACACAAGCAATGTTGGTGGAACAAACACAGACACACAAACATATACATGTATATATATTATATGTTGAGATAATGTAGAAAATATGTAAATGAAAATAAAGTTTATTTGACATGCGTAATTGATTTGATAGTTCTAGTCTTAACATCAGTTGGTAAGATTAGAAGTCATTTGAGAACACTTTTTGTTTGTAATTGGCTCTCTTGTTACAGGTTCAATCCGTGGAATATTGAGATGATACCCATCTTGTCCATTCCGCAGAAAAAGAGGATACTGGAGAGCATGATAAGAGGGATGAGTCTGTGAAACACGTTTAAGGTTGTTATGTCGAACACGAATGAGAATATCAGGATTTTCATGGGGATCATCAACCATAAGGATGGCTACTTCATTAGATGTAGGCTCACTAAAACAGCATAAAATGTTCTTTATTATAGTTTACTGTAGACGTGTGAAGGTGCATGGTTCAGTGGTTAGAGCGTCGAGCTTAAGATTGTGGGGTTGTGAGCTCGAATCCCGGACCGGGCTGCGTGTTGTGTTCTTGAGCAAGACACTTTATTTCACGTTGCTCCAGTTCACTCAGCTGTAGGAATGAGTTGCGACATCACTGGTGCCAAACTATATTGACTTTTGCCTTTCCCTTGGATAACATTGGTGGCGTGGAGAGGGGAGGCCGGTATGCATGGGCGACTGCTGGTCTTCCATAATTAACCTTACCCGGATTTGTGCCCGGGAGGGTAACCTTCTAGGTGCAATCCCATGGTCATTTATGACTGAAGAGGGTCTCAGCACAACTATAGACGTAACAAACGCAGAAATACACAAACACATATACACTGCTAGAATTAATAATATTGAAAACAGCAAAAGATTTGCTGAAGGATATATGTAGCAAGATATTATTTAATTTGATATTACTATATATTTTTTAACTGTACAGACTGTATAGTAAATACTGACTAATGCAGTAAAAAGGTTGTGCAGCGTTGATACACACAGTGAGGAAAAAGCATAGCAGGAATTCGACGAAGACTGCTAAAGAAGCATTATCTTCAAAATGGTTAGGAGTGGAATAACATTTTAGTAATTATACTGAGAGTTGCTGAGGCTTTCTACTTCACCAAGTTTCCGAATTTGTTCGGAATGTCAATTAATAAACACATCCTTTTTGTCTGATCTTTTATGATAATATCCGGTTTATTAGCTTTTATAGTTTTGTCAGTATGTACGGGAAAGTCCCATAGAATCGACACATTTTCTCCCTCAGTCACAGCTTCAAGATGGTGTTTATACCATTTGTCAGCGGTTTTGATTTTATAATGCCGACGTATTGTCCAGTGTAAAAAATAGCCGACTCTGTCATGTCTTGCTTTATATTCTGCAGGTGCTAAGACTCTACACCCTGAGATTAAGTTGTCTATAGTTTCAATCTCATTTGTTCGGAATACTATATCCGGCCTTCGGTACTCTAACGCTTTCTCTGCCTGGAAATCAAAGTCCCAGAGGATTTTTACCTTCCCCTTTTCGTCCATTACCTTTTCCTGTGTACATTAGTACCAAGCACCCGTAAGCTCATATCCATACTTACGGCATAGTAGCCAGTGGAGTTTTGGGTTGCTTTATTGTGTCTACGCTTGTACTATTTTTGCGCAAGGCTTTCACAAACACTAACAATGTGAGTCGCACTTTCGACCCTCTTCAAACGCATTCTGCAGAGGTCCGATGCACTTGTGTGGTATATATTCTTTTTCACTGAGTTGGTATTCAATGCCTGGTCCTGGGCCGCGATGATTAGGCTTTTAGTATTCTTTTCTAGGTCACCCTTGTTGAGCCACCTACACGATGCTTCCAGGTCTTTCCATTTGTTGGTT
>NW_021835031.1:32500-35000 GCF_006345805.1 Octopus sinensis | reverse complement strand
CGATCCCATAGATAGATAGATAGATAGATAGATAGATAGATAGATAGATAGAGAGAGAGAGAGAGAGAGAGAGAGAGAGAGAGATATAAGTTTCTTTATTGGCCACACAGGGCTGCACACAGATGGGACAAGTTACAAGGTAGAGCTTTTCTTTTGGGGGAAAAAACAAAAAAACAAAAAACAAAAGAAACAAAAAAAGGTCGCGTAGGTTTTCGATCAAAAGGGATCGTAAAAGGGAAAAAAAGAACAAAAAATAAAATTTAAAAAAAAAGATAGATAGATAGATAGATAGATAGATAGATAGATAGATAGATAGATAGATAGATAGATAGATAGATAGATAAAGAGATAGAAAGAAATAAAGTGAGAGGGAGATAGAAGATATATATATATAGAGAGAGAGACAGAGACAGAGGGAGAGAGAGAGAAAGAGACACTCAGATAGACAGGCAAACAGACAGACGGACAGACAGACTAACTGACAGACAGACACATAGGCAGGCAGACAGACAGACAGACCGACAAACAGGCAGACAGACAGATGAACTAACTACACGGGAATGGTTTATCTCATCCTGTCTCCCAGTGCAAATTGGTCTCCGGTTTGTACTCTCCTACTTCCTACCAAAATGAAAGGATTTTATTATCATTATTTACTAATTTTTCTTCTCATATTTTTTTTTGGCGTTGTCTTCTTGAACCAATAAACTTACTATATAACCGTGCTTATTTCTATCAAGACAAACTACAGCAGCCTTATTAGTTCTTTATTGTTAAACAAGCTCCCTTCTAGTGCAAGTAATAAATACATTCCATCTACAGTTATAAAAACGTTGGGACTAGGATGCAGTAAATAGATTCTCTTATTGTTCGCTTCGTTTTGTTTTTTGCTACGCTCATCAGTTCGCTCGGCTTCCAGACAATTATATTAAAGGTGTACTCCATGACTGTTTTCCGCCACTGCTTTATTTATACTTGTGTAGTTATTTTTAACACTGAGTTCCCGAACCTTCTGATAATCCGCACGCAATTACGTACACGAGCTTCAGTGGGTTGCGCAACGGACCAGTGGTTAGGGCAGCGGACTCGCGGTCGGAGGATCGCGGTTTCGATTCCCAGACCGGGCATTGTGTGTGTTTATTGAGCGAAAACACCTAAAGCTCCACGAGGCTCCGGCAGGGGGGGGGGCGACCCCTGTTGTACTCTTTCGCTCCAACTTTCTCTCACTCTTTCTTCCTGTTTCTTGTCCCCGACTTCCTACGCAACCGCTGGGCCTGGATGCGCATTCATCCATCCGTCGATGCTCTCGGTGTTGGGGATTGACCTGCTTTCTCTTCTGCGAGTCTTACGAATAGCAAAGGATCACGTTTCGGACTTCTCCCATCTCTCGAGCTCTGGGATGAAAACAGCAACAGCATCAACAGGAACACGAGCTTCAAATTCCCGTGGCCGCCACGAGCTTCAAATTCCCGTGGCCGCCAGACTAGATAAATGGTACCTTAAACAGACTAGTACCTTGCAAAGTATTGCATTAATAATCTTTCTACTGGGGACACAAGGCCTGAAATTTAGGGGAGGGGGCTAGTCATTTACATCGACCCCAGTACTCAACTGGTACTTCATTTATAACCCCGAAAGGATTAAAGGCAGACGAAATACCTATTTCTTTACTGCCCACAAGGGGCTAAAAACAGAGAGGACAAATAAGGAGAGACAAACGGATTAAGTCGATTATATAGACCCCAATGCGTAACTGGTACTTATTTAATCGACCCCGAAAGGATGAAAGGCAAAGTCGACCTCGGCGGAATTTGAACTCAGAACGTAACGGCAGACGAAATACCCATTTCTTTACTGCCCACAAGGGGCTAAACACAGAGGGGACAAAAAAGTCAGAAAAACGGATTAAGTCGGCAGACGAAATACGGCTACGCATTTCGCCCGGCGTGCCAACGATTCTGCCAGCCTGCCGCCTTAAGCAGATGTGATAAAATGGAAGAGGAGAATCGATGCCCAAGATACCATGCAGTGGAACTGAGCCCGGAACCGTGTGGCGAGGAAGCAAACTTCTTACCACACAGCCATGCCCGTGGCCTATTACTTAACTAACTTTAATATCTCTTTAATTTTGAGTCAACAGGGCGATTACCCCCCACCCCCTAAGCTCGGAAAAATCAGCAATCCGGAAAGCCTCTGAGAACAAAAAATCCGGAAAATCGATTCTGTACCTGTATAAGCATGGCCTTTCTGCAATAACCTCAGCAGAACACTTTTCTCGATTCTCCTCTTCCATTTTATCACATATCTGCTTAATCTTATCAGCTTCGTATCTTCTTAAGCACTTTCAAAGGTTGATCTATTCTTAGTTCTAAATCTTTGATCGTATTGTCTAAATCTTAAATTAGTATTTTGAATTTTAATTAATTTTAATTAATTTAATAAATTTGTCTCTTCTTTGATTAACTTAGGCGCTCAAGTCGAACTCATGACTTCAGTTTTT
>NW_021835031.1:0-30000 GCF_006345805.1 Octopus sinensis | reverse complement strand
ACCACGCAAGCATGCACACACACACACACACCACACACATACACACACACACACACACACACACATATATATATACTATTATATATATATATATATATATAGATATATATATATATGTGTCTAGGAGGGTAACTTTCTAGGTGCAATCCCATGGTCATTCATGACCGAAGGGGGTCTTTACCCCTTTATATATATATATATATATATATATATATATATATATATATATATATATACCGTCGTGGCACTCCGTCGGTTACAGAACAGCCTGCTCGTGAAATCAACGTGTAAGTGGCTGAGCACTCCACTGACTCGTGTACCCTTAACGTAGTTCTCGGGGAGATTCAGCGTGACACAGAGTGTGACAAGGCTGTCCCCCTTTGAAATACTGGTACAACAGAAACAGGAAGAAAGAGTGAGAGAAAACTGTGGTGAAAGAGTAGAGCAGGGTTCGTCACCTACCTTCTCCCTCTGCCAGAGCCTCGTAGAGTTTTAGGTATTTTTGTTCAATAAACACTCACAACGCCTAGTCTAGGAATCAAAACCGCGATCCTACGACCGCAACCACTGGGCCATTGCGCCTCCATATATATATTTATATATTCATATATAATTTATGATAAACCTAAGTACAAACAAGTTAGGCAAGTCGATATACAAAAAAATTATTAAATGCATTTAATAGAAAAATGTACATATGTATAAATATAAAAGAAAGTCCGATTTATACAGATTAGAAATGATATCGGGATTTACTTGTCCTTACATGTTCTCCTCTAAATGTTCAAGTTCAAATCTTTTCATTGCTACGAAGTATATTCTATACAGAGAATATGTGTCTCTAATCTATAAACTATATGGTTTATATGTATATATCATATATATTATATATATATATACATATATATATTTATAAGCATATATGCATGTATGTATGTGTGTTTGTGCATGCGTATGTGAGTGTATGTATGTATGCTCTTTGCTATAAAGAATAGCTATAGTCAGCAGTATTGTACTGAGGCCAGATAACTGCGATAAATACCGAAACGACAGCTTTGATTATTTTAATATTTAAATATTTGGTCCGCTGGGATGTTTCCAAGTCATTCCCTGCATACACTATTCAACAGTCTCCGAATTTCAGTAACCTAACCCCATAAGCAATTCAATTACATTTAAATTCCAAAATTCGCTATTCACTTCGCAGGGGATAAGATAACTCCATGATAATTTCCATTAAGGAGTTTACTAGATTCATATATATATATACATATATATATATATATATATATATATATATATTTATATATATATATATATATATATATATATATATATATAATGAGAGAGAGGAGAGAGAGACAGTCTGAAGTGATGCACATATATTGTATATTTAGAATAATAAAGTAGTCAAAATGTTGACTGATTATATATACTTTTCTTTATATTTTATTTTTATTTTTAGCGTTTCTTCCGTTATCGGATTTATTAAAAAGTGGTTCAAAGTTAGATTTCTTGGCCTTTTGATATATAGAAAATTGTGGCGTTCAGAAAAACTGAAGGAGCGCTGCAATAAGTGTGCGGATCTGAGAGGTGGGCATATGTTTAATAAATTCATAATTAACTGATCCTCCCGTATTTTATTTTACATAAAGCCAGGAATTTTTCAGCACAACCACATGTACATATATATATATATATATATATATATTATATATATATATATATACATATATATACATATATAAAGTTAATTCAAACAAGAAAGCACAAAAAAACACAACAACGCGAGGACGTGAAACAAATATAGTATTATTGGACGCTCAGGAAAGAAGGAGGGTTTAACGTTTCGACCGGAGCTCTTCGTCGGAAACATAGAAGGAAAGATCCAGAGAAGGGAAGACGGAGGAAAAAAATTCGCCAACGGTACACATGAGGTCACATATACATACATATATATATATATATATATATATATATATATATGTATGTATGTATGTATATATACACGCGTTTCCACAGCTTCTGTCTACCAAATGAACTCACAAGGCATTGGTCAGTTCGGGACTATAGTAAAAGAAAAACACTTGCCCGAAGTTACGTGCAGTGGGATGGAACTCGGAACTACGCGGTTGCAAACCGAGAGCCATGCCTGCTTCGTTCCTCTCACCCAACTTCTTTTCAAGTTCGTGACATCGCTAGAGTATAGTCCTTAATCCGATTAGTTTCAGATTTTAGCACAAGGCAAGAAATCTCGGGCCCGTGGTTAGCTCAATCCCGTGGGACTCAATACTCAACTGGTATATGTTTTATCTACATCGAAATGATGATAGGTGAGATATAAACTCAGAACGTAAAAGACGGACGAAATGCCGCTAAACATTTTTTCCGGCGTGCTAACGATTATGGCAGCTCAGTGTTTTATATTCCTTACACATGATGAAACTGTTGACATAAATCACAGAATTATACAAAACGATAAAGTCGAGTGAAGCTACAACGACACTTTTATCAACGAGGACGAATATGCGACGAATTAGTTGAAACGGAAAACATTTCTCTCGCTGAAGATATCCGAACCACAAAACAATGTCAGACAAGGTCAGTTACAAGTTTAAATTTATTATCTCTCTTGATATTTGGCACTTAATTCTGAATAAAATTAAAGTTACTAATAAGCTCGTACGGTATAATAAAAAATAATGTGACCTTTGTTTTATTCTTCAACTAAGATTATTATCAAACTTTTTACAAGTTTGTAAAAATTCTGATGTCAATTGAAAAAAAAAAATGTCATTCACGTGAATTAGCAAACAGCGCTGGAACATTCACAATATTTGAAACCAAGAAACGAATTTAGAGAGGGAAAATAATGATGATTCACGATTATGAGCCAAGGGATTAACCATTAGGTGATCCACAATTGAGATTTTCAACTTGAATTATAATTTTATTTTATTTTATTTTATTTTACAATTGTGGATTTGTCGGACAAAACAAAATACATTTGAGAAAAATGGAAGAAATAAATCAAGTGTTTGGCTTTGTATTTGATATTGCAAATTTGGTCAAAGAACCATGCATCATGGAGCTCGACCATTGTGAAAAATAGGCTTCGGTTATAAAATACAATGGACGCTCTAACATTTAATTTATTAGGGTTGATAGAAGTGCTGGAAGACAGCGTGGGGAAAATTACAATAGGGAATCCTCAGAACGATATTATTGAATTCGGTTTTTGCAATAAATTAGAAGACGTTATGGTTAATATTCTAATTGATATGGGAATTCTTCAAATTCTGCTGGTTACAGATGTGAAAGGCTGAAAAAGCGCTTTCCAAAATTTAAACGATCAAAAGTTATCCACTCTTTTATACTCTTTTACTTGTTTCAGTCATTTGACTGTGGCCATGCTGGAGCACCGCTTTTAGTCAAGCAAACCGACTCCAGTACTTAGACTTTGTAAGCCTAGTACTTATTCTATTGGTCTCTTTTGCCGAACCGCTAAGTTACAGGGACGTAAACACACCAGCATCGGTTGTCAAGCGATGTTGGGGGGGGACAAACACAGACATACAAACATATATACATACACACACACACAAACATATATATATACATATATACGACGGGCTTCTTTCAGTTTCCGTCTACCAAATTCACTCACAAGGCTTTGGTCGGCCCGAGGTTGTAGTAGAAGACACGTGCCCAAGGTGCCACGCTGTGGGACTGAACCCGGAACCATGTGGTTGGTAAGCAAGCTACTTACCACACAGCCACTACTATCAACTATACACGCAGATCAACTCCAAGTGTTGACTAAAAATTACAGATATTATGAAAGGTCAAAAGATGTTTGATATGAATTGGAATGAGACGGCGAAATATAAAATCAACAAAAACAGCAGTTTGACCAGCTGCTATCAATTGGTGGCGATCATCGTCGAGATGTCACGTGTTCTCAGACCCCACTCACTAGCGGGATAACGGCGGCCCATCGAAGAAACGAGCCCCGCGAAGTGGAGTGGTTATTGCAGCGAGTGTCTTTGGCCATTTTCCGTAGCAGTGCCATCGCAATCATTACCACAGGGTGCGACTGAGTACAACATTTGTTCTGGTGTGTGCGGCCCGTTTCTTCCCTCCCTCTCTATCTTCTGCTGCTTAACCCCACCCCTTTTTTCTTTCTTTACCTTTCTTATCTCTCTCTCTTTTCCTGTTCTTTTTTTTGTTTTTGTTTTTAAATGTTATAAATTGGATGATAAAACTGAACCTTTTCTTCCAAAAAGACCTAAGTTTATCTGAAATGACCATAAAGACAATTTTTTTATGGAAATCCTACTAAGTAAAGCTATTTTAGGTAGGTATTACCTATACTTAAGAAAAAGATAAGGTTACAGCTCTGGTCTAATACTCATGAAGTAATATAATGGTTTAATAGTATGAAGTACAAAAGTAGTAATAAATTTATACAAATTGTTATTACTCCTCAAGTGACCAAATAGTATTAAACAAGGTTCTTTTGTTCGCTACGAATACCTTAAAATTATGTATGGAAGGAATTGACATAATTTTAGCTACCAGGTAAACGGCTATAAAGGCGGTGAGCTGGTAGAAACGTTAGCACGCCGGGCGATATGCGTAACCGTATTTTGTCTGCCGTTACGTTCTGAGTTCAAATTCCGCCGAGGTCGACTTTGCCTTTCATCCTTTCGGGATCGATTAAATAAGTACCAGTTACGCACTGGGGTCGATATAATTGACATAATCCGTTTATCTGTCCTTGTTTGTTCCCTCTGTGTTTAGCCCCTTGTGGGCAGTAAAGAAATAGGCTATAAAGTTTGATAACCAATATTGGATTAAAAAAGATAGTTGTGATGGTTTTGATATTACAATGGGTTCTACTGATTCTGTGCAAGTTAGACATTTTTTCATTATTATAATAGAAAATATATTGTGCTCTAACCTTGGTGACGTAGTATACAGATATGGTGAATAGTAAACAGTTTGAATTCGTCATCGTTACGTAGTATGCGCTAAACATTAGATACGTTTGTGATGTAAATTATATTAAATAAGTTAGTATTTAATTATTAATACTAATACTAATAGGGTAATAGTTGTAGGAGTGACTGTGTGGTAAGTAGCTTGCTTACCAACCACATGGTTTCGGGTTCAGTCCCACTGCGTGACACCTTGGGCGAGTGTCTTCTAATGTAGACTCGGGCCGACCGAAGCCTTGTTCGTGGATTTGGTAGACGGAAACTGAAAGAAGCCCGTCGTAAACATATATATATATGTGTGTGTGTGTGTGTGTGTGTTGTGTATACGTTTGTATGTCTGTATTTGTTCCCAACATCGCTTGACAACCGATGCTGGTGTGTTTATGTCCCCGTAACTTAGCGGTTTGGCAAAAGAGTCCGATAGAGAATAAGTACTAGGCTTACAAAGAATAAGTCCTGCAGCATGGCCACAGTCAAATAACTGAAACAAGTAAAAGAGTAAAGGGTAAATGAGTACTAACAATTATAACGAAAAGGCTTAAAAAATAATTCTTAGTGGACTTCATAATAGAAAATTAAAAAAAACTAACATACGGCTACAGTGTTATGTAAATAAATTGAATTTTGTAATGGTCGTGCGGTACTTAGTTTATAGTAACTATAATTTATGTTTTGAATTATAAAAATAAAAATTAATATTTAATAATTAATTAGTGGTTTTAACGATGTGACTTACAATATAATTCTTAAGTAATTAAACACTGCTGACATTTCCTACTCTCACAAATAATAATGAAAATTAGGAATAAACGTTTTTAATTACAATTAACTGTATTGAAAATATCGCTTAAGTAATCTAACGGCTCCTGTGTTTTTCAACACGTTAACACACACACACGCATGCGCACAAATACACTTAAACAAAATTGCATATACACAAGTAACGGTTTTTAAAAAATACATTAAAATGCATGAACACACATATCTGAATTTATAGGAGCACTCCGTCGGTTGCGACGACGAGGGTCCCAGCTGATACGATCAACGAAACAGCTTGCTCGTGAAATTAACGTGTAAGTGGCTGAGCACTCCACAAACACGTGTGCCCTTAACGTAGTTCTCGGGGAGATTCAGCGTGACACACAGAATGTGACAAGGCTGGCCCTTTGAAATTCAGGTACTACTCATTTTTGGCAGCTGAGTGGACTGGAGCAACGTGAAGTAAAGTGTCTTGCTCAAGGACACAACGCGTCACTGGGAATTGAACTCACGACCTTGTGATCGAGAGCCGAATGCCCCTAACCACTAAGCCACGCGCCTTCACTATCTGAATTTAATACAGAGTTTACCAATGATATATCAACACATTGGAATGTAGTTCCTTTTCCTATCTAGTTCTGGACCTGACGAGATGTTCAATTAGCTTTATATTCACTATGATTCTCTAATCTAATTTTTCTAATTTAAATTAATTGGGCATGGAAACGATCGTAGAATCTCTGAGTTCGATATTGTTTGAAATTAGAGTTGTTTCCATAAACTGATGTCTGCATATCAATTTCTCCATTTTCTCTCCTTCATACAGAAATGGTAATATACCTATATCCATCAATGTGAAGCTAGTATCTTTAACTATTTCACTGATACACCGGATAAAACTCTAGAAGATTTTTTTTTGTACCCGAAATATCTGAGAAATAGTATATTTTATCTTAATTTTTTTGCATATATATTTCCATATTTTATACAGTATGAATTTTTATTTGGATCTATATTTATAAATGAAAACGATTAAGCACAATTTTCCTTACTTATTTCTTATATGACTTCCGTGACGTCAACACACATACACACATACAAAATACATACACAGATAATGAATGTCATGTAACGTGAATCAACACAAACACACGTACGCTATCTGTGACATATACACACACATAGTCTTCGCATTCTCTCTCTCTCTCTCTATGACTCTTTAAGAAAAAAACACCGACTTTTTGACGTACACAATATTTTAATCATTTAGAAATATTTTTAAGCGAATGATTTGAAAAACGTAAGTTGTTTCTGCAGTAAGTATTTATATTTTAGCTTTCTTTAAATAGACAATATTTTTGTTTTTTAATATTATTTTCAAGTGAATACCATTACAAAATTGCTTTTGGCACATTTAAAAACTATTTTAAAGTGTAAATGTCTTTAAAAATATGGTAAATATTTCATAAAAGAACTGTGAAATAATTTTTTCCAGAAGTTTTTTTCGAGTGCGTTCAACGAATCTCAGCTCCAAAGATTTGGGTGTTATTTCTAGCCCGCCCTGCTACAATATAACAGCTACCTGCAATACAGTACCCGAAATACCAGCTACGTGGTAACAGGAGTGCAGAAAATTGCAACCAAATCTTTCCTTTTCCGGGGAAAGGGGCCGTTTACGCATGATTTCGATGTCACATTCGTTGACAGCGTGCGAAATAACCTGGAAAAGATTTTTTTAAAAACTCACGAAACAAAATTCCGTTACTGGGAGACTCAGACATTCCAGGGGTCCCAACGGGTCGCGGCTAGTCTAGTGTATGTATATATATATATTGTTATATTTCGGAATGGTCATTTTTCCAGTTTAGCCAATAAAAACACACGCACTATATATTTGGTGTTATTTTGCTTCAGTGTTATTTATTTTTTACATTAATCTTAATCTTATTTCGGCTAGAGTTCTTTCGTCACACTCTGGCCGAAATAAGATTAAGATTAATGTAAAAAATAAATAACACTGAAGCAAAATAACACCAAATATATAGTGCGTGTGTTTTTATTGGCTAAACTGGAAAAATGACCATTCCGAAATATAACAATATCTGTTTCAACACACGACTTCACATAAAAAATCTTGCACAAGCAGAGAGACAGATATATATATAGATAGATAGTAGATAGATAGATAGATAGATAGATAGATAGATAGATAGATAGATAGATAGATAGATAGATAGATAGATAGATAGATAGATAGATAGATAGATAGATAGATATACATGCATACATACAACCATACATAAAGACAAAATTTACCAGAAGCTGATAGAGAGACAGCTAGACGGGCAAGTCTAGCTTTCTTTTTCATACGGTGTGTGTGTATAAAACTTTAGCGTTACTCATCATTAAAACAGCAACAAAGGATATATATGTTTTGGTCGGCGGCGTGTACTTTCGTGTACTCTTCACCTACCGGTATTTACACTGACTGCCTTACTATGAAAAATTTATATAAAAAAAATACAATATATTTTCTTTATATTTCCTATCTTTCATTATGTTTTCGATTTCTTTTAAAAAAAAATATATTCTTTTTACATTTGCGATTCAATTTCCTCCAAAACAATACGTCTGATGATAGTGAACTTGACGACAAAAAGACAGTATTATATCGTGTTTGTGAAGCAAACAGATTCTTGTTTTGGTTTTCAGCGTACTGTGCTTAGAGTTCTTTACAAATAGTACACAAAACGATGTTGTTTCTTAAACATTGCGATAACAAACTGCAACAAAAGACAAAATTTTGTAAGAAGAAATAAAACAAATATTAAGAAATTTTCAACGACGAAAATCGATAACAATATTTGTCTTTCTTCATGTAATCAACTATGGCAGGGAGTCAATGAGGATTTTAAGCATTTAAAACGACAGAGGAGTTCTCAGATAAATATGGAGTAGCGCTAATGACAAATTGTCAAAACGAAAACAAAATGAAGTTTTCAAACAATGCCACTAGTTAATTTGGAATCAATGCATACATTCGTTCATACACACATACATACATTACATTACATAAATACATACATACACAGATCTATATATATGTGTGTGTGTGTTTGTGTGTGTATGCGTGTATATATAAAATACATATATATTACAATTTATATGTATAAGCATATATATAAATATATATATATATATATATATATACGCATATACTTATACACATAGACATATATTTGTGTATATATATATATATATGTGTGTGTGTGTAAGTATGTATGTATGTATGTATATATGTATATATATGTGTATGTATATATATTGTGTATATATATATATATATATATATATATATATATGTTCATCATACATATGTCTATATATATGCGTGTGTATAGTATGTAAGTGTAACAGTGAGTGTGTGTGGGGTGGGGTGTAAGTACACTTCAATTCACTAAGTTTTCTTAATTATTTCTAAGTAAAATTCAAACGGTGGGTGGCAGTACGGGTAGAGTGTCTGACAAAAAGTCCGTTTAACTTCCCGGTTCAAATCCCACCAACGTTACATTGTTTTTTAATTTTTTTTTTATCAAAGGAGAATAACAATTAAGTATCATTCAATCACCGGGATCGATTTAATAGGTTGATATTGATGTCCCCTGGGCTTCTTTTAGCACCGACCCTTACAGTTGAGTACCCTCAACGACAAGTTTTTAAATGTTGTTTGTGCATTAAGAGAAAATTAAGATGTAAGGCCCCAACGGCGATGATATTCCTGTGGGGGGCAGCGACGCAAAGATGTTAACAGCTTAAAAGCTACAATGGTGAAGCAATGCCATGTATAATCTACATTTTATGGTATATGCATGATGTCTTATCAGTCATCGTACCCGTCGCAAATCGTGAGAAAAAAAATGAGACTACCTGGCGCAGCTGTTTGGCCGCTGTCGAGTTGGCACGGCTGACTGGACATTGAACATGTTTGGGCGACAGTACAGTAGTTTTTGATGCATGACACGGACATACGCACATGGCTATGATGCTCCCCCGTATTCCTGCTCATGATCAGAGATGCACATATTGTCAGTCCCTAATGGACATGCTCAAGTGGTTAACAAGTAATTGTTTGGTATTGAACAGAATATTTGTTATAACGATATTTCTACTTCAGTAACTCAACACTGAATTTGTCTGAAATGTAATGGAAAATAAATCCATTTCCAAATCGCAAATGCAAAGTGTGAAGGGAACAGTAGTCACTTCCTTTGATTTCTAGATAGAAGCAAATAAGAAATAACATTTACTGACCAAAGACAAGGAAAAATTTAATTTTGTTACTTAGGCGCAGGAGTGGCTGTGTGCTAAGTAGCTTGCTTACCAACCACATGGTTCCGGGTTCAGTCCCACTGCGTGTCTTCTACTATAGCCTCGGGCCGACCAAAGCCTTGTGAGTAGATTTGGTAGACGGAAACTGAAAGAAGCCCGTCGTATGTATGTATGTATGTGTATATGTTTGTGTGTCTGTGTTCGTCCCCCCCAAACATCGCTTGACAACCGATGCTAGTGTGTTTACGTCCCCCGTCACTTAGCGGTTCGGCAAAAAGAGACCGATAGAATAAGTACTAGGCTTCTAAATAATAAATCCTGGGGTCGGTTTGCTCAACTAAAAGGCGGTGCTCCAGCATGGCCACAGTCAAATGACTGAAACAAGTAAAAGAGTAAAAGAGTAAAGAGTGTTATTGAAAAGGTAATGGTTTTGTCATACCTTGAATCACGCTGAATCATCTTGAGAAATGCGTCTGTGGAACGCTTGGAAACGGCGCTCCGATATAAGTTGAGTCCATTAATATGAAAGAATTAAAAGATAAGAGATAGATAACCAGACACCGCGCAATTCACAGTCCTCTCCAGAACACTATCATTCTTGAATTATTTCCATATCCGCGGATTTTTATGTTATTGCTTAGCTTTTGAAGTGGAACATAAAAGTCATTGATTTCACTATTATCAAAGGAACTGTTAAAGTAAGGCCTAGAGCACGGTTTTTTGGGGTTTTTTTCGCAGACTAAATTTTAAATGAATTCAAAGGGAAAGCAAGCGATAACAAGCAGGTGTAGCTTGGATATAGGATATCATATAAAGAATTATTTTCCTGAGTTGCCGGCATTTTATCCACTAACTCTTGATCTTCATTGTAAGTTTAGAATGAAAGGAAAAAGACAAGTGTCTGTCTTTGATTTTGATTAAGTGGTTTTATTGTCTCGGGTCTTAGGATTGATAGGGATTCTATGGCCTATGAGAAACCTACACGGTTTCTTATTTCTTTACTGGCCACAAGGGGTTACACACAGAGGGGAAAACAAGGACAGGCAAACGGATTAAGTCGATTATATCGACCCCAGTGCGTAACTGGTACTTATTTAATCGACCCCGAAAGGATGAAAGCAGAGTCGACCTCGGCGGAATTTGAACTCAGAACGTAGCGACAGAGGAAATACCGCTAGGCATTCTGCCCGGCGTGCTAACGTTTCTGCCAGGTCGCCGCCTTATAGGCCATAGAAACCTATACACGGTTTCTATGGCCTTTAAGTGAACGAGATCACAACATTGACACTGAACAGGATGCCATTTATAGCTGAGTGGACTGCAGCAACGGGAAATGAAGCATTTGGCTCAAAAACACCACCAAACGCAAACCTCAGTCCGGAAAACTAAACAACGGTAAACAACGATCTTGTAATCATGACAACCACAAGACCGCTCACCTTCAAAAGAGATCCATTACTCGTAAAAAAAGCAAAGTCCCTTGCACGTTACTCTTGCGGGTCCTAAGATATATAAAGCTGATTACCTTGTATAAGCAACCTAAATCATAACATTCCCTCCTTTTTAACGAAAAGCTAGTCCATCGTAGCATTACTCGTTTGAGGCTGAGTGCATTGGAGTCGCTTGAAATAAATTAGATGTTTTGCTCAAGTACACACAACACCGCTGGGTCCATGAATTTAAACAACGTTCTTGCGATCGTCACTGCAACAGCCTAACCTATTTCTTTATTACCCACAAGGGGCTAAACACAGAGAGGATAAACAAAGACAGACAAACGGGTTAAGTCGATTACATCGACCCCAGTGCGTAGCTGGTACTTAATTTATCGACCCCGAAAGGATGAAAGGCAAAGTCGACCTCGGCGGAATTTGAACTCAGAACATAACGGCAAACGAAATACCGCTAAGCGTTTCACCCGGCGTACTAACCATTCTGCCAGCTCGCCGCCTTACTAACCATTAGGCTAGACACCTTCACCATGCTTAAGTAGTAGAAGCAATCCGTCGGTTACGACGACGAGGGTTCCGGTTGATCCGATCAACGGAACAGCCTACTCGTGAAATTAACGTGTAAGTGGCTGAGCACTCCACAGACACGTGTACCTTTAACGTAGTTCTCGGGGATATTCAGCGTGACACAGAGAGTGACAAGGCTGGCCCTTTGAAATACAGGTACAACAGAAACAGGAAGTAAGAGTGAAAGAAAGTTGTGGTGAAAGAGTACAGCAGGGATCACCACCATCCCCTGCCGGAGCCTCGTGGAGCTTTAGGTGTTTTCGCTCAATAAACACTCACAATGCCCGGTCTGGGAATCGAAACCGCGATCCTACGACCGCGAGTCCGCTGCCCTAACCACTGGGGCATTGCGCCTCCACCATGCTTAAGTACTATGTTGCATCAATACATTCTCATTGCATTACTGCTATTTCTTTTATCGATCGGTGAGCTATTGTGTAGTGACAATATTTTCTGTGTTTTCACGTATGAAATAAAAGTACGCCTTCCTCTTAGATATCTTCGTCTCCAAATACAAATAACGATGTATTTTTCCTAACAAAGTTACGTTCAGATCTCATGGGAAGAATGAAATCATATTAGAGCAAATATTTAAACTTGGAGAAAAAGAGAATAAAACAACACACACACACAAACACACTCGCTCTCTATCTCTCTCTCTCTCTCTCTCACACACACCTACTCACCCAAGTATACCTATACCTATACTTATATATATATGTATATATATATATATATATATATATATATATATATATATATATATATACATGCATATATATGTATGTATATATATATACATGCATATATATCTATGTATATATATATAGATATACATATATATATATATATATATACATATATATATATGCATATACATCTATGTGTATATATATATACATGCATATATATGTATGTGTATATATATACATACATATATATCTTCTCTCTCTCTCTCTTTATATATATATATGCATATATAGCTATGTCTATGTATACATATAGATATATAGATATATATATACATGCATATATATGTATATATATATATATATATATACATGCATATATATCTATGTATATATATATATATATATATCCATATATATCTATGTGTATGTACATATACACATATGTATATATGTATTTATATATATGTGTGCTTGTGTGTACATATATTTACGCATGTACGTACGTGTGTTATCTATGCATGTATGTACGTAAGCAAAACAAAGGAAATGATAGCGACGTTATTTAAGAAAACTCCAGTCGCTGACAATTAGCCAGATATGAGTATCTGCAGCCTTAGGTGTAGAGTTTGAAACTGGTTGATAGATCAGTTGATGCTGTGTAGTGCAGTTTCAACTTTCCAGAGAATATAATGAACTGGAAATTAAGTTATGCAGTTTGTTCGCTATTCCTTATCTTCCATATGCATATATATATATATATATATGTATATATATATATGTATATATATATACATGCATATATATCTATGTATATATATATATATATATATATATATCCATATATCTATGTGTATGTACATATACACATATGTATATATGTATTTATATATATGTGTGCTTGTGTGTACATATATTTACGCATGTACGTACGTGTGTTATCTATGCATGTATGTACGTAAGCAAAACAAAGGAAATGATAGCGACGTTATTTAAGAAAACTCCAGTCGCTGACAATTAGCCAGATATGAGTATCTGCAGCCTTAGGTGTAGAGTTTGAAACTGGTTGATAGATCAGTTGATGCTGTGTAGTGCAGTTTCAACTTTCCAGAGAATATAATGAACTGGAAATTAAGTTATGCAGTTTGTTCGCTATTCCTTATCTTCCATATGCATATATATATATATATATATATATATATATATATATATATATATATATATTTCTACGCATGTATGTGTGAGTGTTTGTGTGTAGTTATGTATTTGTTTATGTATTATTAATGTGTATGCGCGCCGCCATGTTTTTAGAAATATCTGTGCGTAAAGGCTACAAAATAGGTCTGCGTTATTTCTGTTTTATCGTGTCTGGAATCATTAGGTAGGTACGCAAGCTTGCACATTTGTCGGTATGAGAAAATAGAATCGTGTATAGAAATTAATAATTCACAGACCTTATCCAATGTGGAAAACACTTGTTAGGTTCTGTATATAAAGTATATATTTATTATTTTATAAAATGTGTCTTTTAATGAATATCTTCCTATAAAGCATATCTTCATTAACGTAATTTTTTATAGCAAATGTCACATTATAAAGTATGTCTTTAAAACGTACATACTTTTATAAAGCGTGTATTTAAAGTAAATATATATTTGGATCTTTACCTTTTGACCGACAGATTTAATAAATTTTTTTTGTAACTAAACACTTTCGATCTTCGGACACTGGTAGAATGTGTCATATAAAACACCTTTTACTCTTAGCATTTTTGAGAAAAACTTATAATTACGAAATTATTTCTTATTGCTGCAACGATGGTGTAGATCTTTGATACACGGGTATATTTCCAATAGGTGACTGACAGAGGGTGTTGAATAGTTACGTTTCACTGAGTCCTGGTGTTATACCAAAATCTAAAAACGTTTGACTTCTCTTTGTGTGATAGCAAAAATAATATTTGGATCATCAATTTGTAGCTTTAGACTTGGAGCTATTTATTTTCAGACCAATATCCATAGCTACATGTTTGTTTTTAATGTCATCTTTCTGTGAGCTGAGCCTATCTTTATCTGGCTTAGAGTTTATCTCTATAAAGGTTTGATTTGTCCGATTTTCCTGTCGAAGGCTTATCTTCTTGGGAGATCTTATTGAAAGTTTATCTCATTGAAGAGTTTGTTTCGTTGAGAACTTACTATGTTGAAGGCTTATCTTATGGTCTTATCTCATTTTGTGATTATGTTATTGAGAAATTATCTCGTTGAGAGCTTATCTTGGTGGGAGATCATCTTATTAAAAGCTTATCACTTTGAAGAGGTCTTCTAGTCTGACGTTACGAAATTATCTCGTTGCGAGCTTATCTCGGTGGGAGATCATCTTATTAATAGATTATCACTTTGAAGCGGTCATCTAGTCTGCCGTTACGAAATTATCTCGTTGAGAGATTATCTCGTTGGGAGATCATCTTATTAATAGCTTATCACTTTGAAGAGGTCATCTAGTCTGACGTTACGACATTACCTCGTTGAGAGATTATCTCGGTGGTAGATCATCTTATTAAAAACTTCTCTCTTTGAAGAGGGCATCTAGTCTGGCGTTACGAAATTACCTCGTTGAGAGCTGATCTCGGTGGAAGGTTATCTCATTAAAAGCCTATGACTTTGTAGAGGTTATTTGGTCTAGTTATCTCGTTGAGAGCTTCTCTCATGCAGGGATTATACCGTTGAGAGTTTATACCGCTGAGAGCTTATATCACCTTCGTTAAGAGGTTATCTGAGTCAACGGATTACGGTGCTGTATCAGTGGAATCATCACAACATCACTAACAGAATTGAGACTAAACATCTTCTGGAACCAACTGACATCTTTCTTCTGCCTTTAAATTAAGAGAACGCCAAATGCCAGTACAATAACTTATGTCATCCTGCTGATAATTATCGCAACAATAAGCAACGATATCGTCTTAATCAGCTGGATGACAATTAATTAAACGATATAATTAAATGCAATCGTTTCGTTGTAAATTCTGGCCAAGGTTTGTAAATAATTATCCGAGGTGGACAGCTGAAAAGAAAGCAAACAGATGTCAGGTATGATTGATTTTGCCTTGGTAATAATTTATGTATCAACCGGCGTGACACACTGTCTAAAGTGTGCCGACACTCAAAGATGATTAATTAACTCCGGCGATTAAATAGGTGATAGATATTAATGACGTTAGCAGGTTAACAGCTAATGAAGAGTTGCACTTCTTGGAAGAATTTCACTGTCGCGAAATCTGAATTTTAGTTTAAATAGTTCAGACATGGTTGGTAGAAATATATACTGAAAATGGCCGGAATAATAGAATACGTTTGAATGATCAGAATGAGTATAGGCGCAATAGTGTATGGATAGGCAGATGGATGGTCAGACACGACAGACAGACAGACAGATATATATATATATATATAGATAGATAGATAGATAGATAGATAGAGATAGATAGATAGATAGATAGATATAGATAGATAGATAGATAGATAGTTAGTTAGATAGATAGATAGATAGATAGATAGATAGACAGACAGACAGACGACAGACAGACAGACAGACAGACAGACAGACAGACAGACAGATAGATAGATAGATAGATAGATAGATAGATAGATAGATAGATAGATAGATAGATAGATAGATAGATAGATAGATAGATAGATAGATAGGCAGACAGAGATGACGCATTTAAAAAAAAAATTCTGTTAGCTTGCTTCTCTCGATTCAACACGAAGACACCTGAAGAAGGCTGAAGGGTATATCAGCCGAAACGTTGTGTTAACAACAAACAAGATGAGGGCAAATATCCGTTGAATGTGAACAATGTAAATAATGCACGATGTGTGTTTACAGTGATGTATATTGTATGTGGTGTCTGGCGATTTAAAGTCTATTTATCAACATATTGGCATAGAAATCTTTTCTTTTGCCCTTATTTATAATTGTATATATACATATATACACAACTACAACTGCAGCATGGAAGATATTTATAAGCCATTTAAGAACACAGAAAAAACCGTTAGATTCACATCAACATTTAAATTTAATTTGTGTCAAAAGATTTTCGTCGCTTTGAAACCGCGACCTGTTCACTGATGCAGCACAAGGTTTTGTCAGCACAAGGTTTTGCTTTTGTTTTTGTTTCAGACGATCTCAGATCAAGTCACTTGCTATGCAAGTATATCTCCTATATATGTATATATATACACATATATACTAGTCATTGACTGATATTACATTAATTTAACTAGAAAGTAAGGGAGACAATTTGAAATACGTTTCGGATTTATTTTGATCTCATCAATGATTTCTGTAGCTTTAACTGTACATATCGAGAACGTGATGCAAGTTTTACTTCGTAAAAATAAAATATATAATCATTCATTTGTTGCTGGCGTAAAATTAAATTATTTAGCAATAAAATAGTTCGAAGGTAACAACCACATGAGATTGCTGCGGCTATGTTAGTGTTGCCTTTTATGGAATAGATAAATAAATAAAGTGGGAAAGTGCGGAGGTGGTGTTGGCGGAAGGTGCAAAAAGCTGATGAGTTTCAAATTGAAATGTTAAAGGACAAAGAAGACAACAAAACTGAATATATAAATATAATATTGAGCAGATAAGCATAATATCGAATAGATAAATGAATAATATTGAATATATAAATATGAAATTACCATGATACATAAACACACACAAACACACATACACAAACACACACATATATATATACATATACAGAGAGAGGGAGGAGTGAGAGACAGGTACGTGCGTGTGCCAGTGTGTGTGTGTGCGTGTGTGTGTGCGTGCGTTGTGTGTGTGTGTGTGTCTGTGTGTCTGTGTGTATGTGTGCGTGTGTGTGTGCGTGCGTGTGTGTCTGTGTGTGCGTGCGTGTGTGTGTGTTGTGTGTGTGTGTGTGAGTGTGTGTCTGTGTGTGTCTGTGTGTGTAATTATTCAGTTTTATTTCAAGATTTCTTACCAATAGAGAATGTGCCGGTTTCTAACCTAGACCCAAGGCTCCTTCATTGGAATTTCCTCATTAACAAGGTATTTGTGCGTGCTTGTGTGTATATGTGCTGTACCAGAGTCAGTGCATATAGTTTATTTATCTGCCCAATATTCTATTTATCTCAGGCGGTGAGCTGGCAGAATCGTTAGCACGCCGGGCGAAATGCTTATCGCTATTTTGTCTTTACGTTCTGAGTTCAAATTCCGCCGAAGTCGATTTGTATATTTTCCTTTGCGTGTGTATTCTCGTGCATATAATTGCATATCTAAACATGGTGCATATATACATAGATGCTGAACTTTTGATGTGTGTTTGTTGTTTTGTGTTGTGTCTTGTAAGTGATTGAGTAGAGAAGTAGACATTGATAAACTAAGTACCGAGTCTGACATAAGTACTGGAAACGATGAAGTCGACTAAATCTGTCAAAGCGTTGCTCCAGCATGGCCGCATTCCAATGATTGAAACCAGTTAGAGACTAAAAGAACAACATCAAAATCTTTTCATCCTAACAACCGCTGCTTATCCGGTTTCTGTTATGAACAAGTGACCGAGGTCACAAGGTCTGTTGCAGAATTCGAGGCCCGCAGTTTTGAGGGGAGGGAAGGGGACAAGACGTTTACATCGACCCTAGTACTTGACTGGTTTCCCTTATTTCATCGAAGGTGTAAGAATGAAAGACAAAGTTGGCTTCGGCAGATTTTGAACGCAGTACATGAAGAGCCGGAAGAAATATCGCTATACATTTCGTCCGACGTGGTAACGGTTTTGCCAGCTCTCAAACTTAATATCTAATATAGAAAAAAAAAAAATTTTAATATTGATTTTTCAAATTTTGGCATAAGGCCAGCAATTTTATGTGAGGGGTAAGTCGATTACTTCGACCCCAGTGCTCAGCTGGTACTTGCTTTATCGACCCCGAAAACATTAAAGGTAAAGTCGACCTCGGTGGAATTTGAACTCGGATCAGGTCGGACGAAATGTCACTAAGCATTCTACCCAGCCTGCTAACGACTCTACCGGCCCACCGCTCTAAAGTTAAATAGAATATTCTTTTCTACTCTAGGCACAAGGCCTAAAATTTTGGAGGAGTGGGGCAGTCGATTAGATCGACCTCAGTACGCAACTGATACTTAATTTATCGACCCCGAAAGGATGAAAGGCAAAATCAACCTCGGTGGAATTTTGAACTCAGAAAATAAAGACAAACGAAATACCTATTTCTTTACTACCCACAAGGGGCTAAACACAGATGGGACAAACAAGGATAGACAAACGGATTAAGTCGATTGTATCGACCCCAGTGCGTAACTGGTACTTATTTAATCGACCCCGAAAGGATGAAAGGCCAAGTCGACCTCAACGGAATTTGAACTCAGAACGTAGCGGCAGACGAAATATGTTTCTTTACTACCCACATGGGACTAAACACAGAGGGGAAAAACAAGGACAGACAAACGGATTAAGTCGATTACATCGACCCCAGTGCGTAACTGGTACTTAATTTATTGACCCCGATAGGACGAAAGGCAAAGTCGACCTCGGCGGAATTTGAACTCAGAACGTAGCGGCAGACGAAATACCGCAAAGCATTTCGCCCGGCGTGCTAACGATTCTGCCAGCTCGTCGCCTGAGATAAATTGAATATTGGGCGGATAAATAAACTATATTGGTTTCATAATTTGGCACAAGGCCAGTAATTTCAGTGGCGGTGAAAATCGATTACATCGACCTAGTTTCCAGCTGGTACTTACTTTATCGATCCCCAAACAGATTAAAGGTTATGTCGGCCTCTGCGGAATTTTAACGCAGAACATAAAGACGGACGATATGCTGTTAAGCATTTTACCCGGCGATTCTACCGGGTAGGTAGGTAGGTAGGCAGGTAGGTAGGTAGGTGCGTAGGTGGGTGGGTAGGTAGGTAGATAGGTAGGTAGGTAGGTAGGTAGGTAGGTAGTTAGGTAGGTAGGTGGTTGGGTGGGTAAGTAGGTAGGTAGGTAGGTAGGTAGGTAGGTAGGTAGGTAGGTAGGAAGGCGACGAGCTAGCAGAAACGTTAGCACGCCGGGCAAAATGCTTAGCGGTATTTCGTCTGCCGTTACGTTCTGAGTTCAAATTCCGCCGAGGTCGACTTTGCCTTTCATCCTTTGGGGGTCGATAAATTAAGTACCAGTTACGCACTGGGAACGATATAATCGACTT
This sequence comes from Octopus sinensis, assembly GCF_006345805.1. NCBI lineage: Eukaryota > Metazoa > Mollusca > Cephalopoda > Octopoda > Octopodidae > Octopus > Octopus sinensis. Next base: position 9,962 of record NW_021835031.1, on the reverse strand, counting down.
AATCCGTTTGTCTGTCCTTGTTTGTTTGTCCTCTCTGTGTTTAGCCCCTTGTGGGTAGTAAAGAAATAGGTATTAGGTAGGTGTGTAGGTAGGTAGGTAGGTAGGTAGGTAGGTAGGTAGGTAGGTCGGTCGGTCGGTCGGTCAGTCGGTCGGTCGTGTGTGTGTGTTGTCGTATCTAACATTGGCAAAGACTGGGTAGCGTTTATCATTATCTCGATAGGAAGCTGGATCTAATAGTCCTCTTCGTTATTATAAGCAGGCACTTCGTAATAGCGGTTTCAGTAATGAAATACAATATACCATTCACATTAATTTCCCCAAGCGTGAGACAGACAAACACATCTTCTATAACCTAATCCAATATTTATTCTAAATGCTGATCTCATATTGCCAGAGACAGCTTAAATTTAATTTCTCTACGCTTTCCAATATATTATGAATATCATAAGCGTTTCGATAGGATGGAAATTAAAGTCAGCTGTAAGAACTTTACAACTTCCATCAACGAATTTAACCTCCAAAACCTATCCAATAACATTTACATAATTTTTCCTCATATTTCTAACTGCATTATTTTTAAGATAAATATCCTGCCGGTAATAATTACCTTTCGAAAACATTTCTAATCTATTCCGTTAATGTCCAGTTCAACAATAATGTTCGCCCCCCCCCCAGGTGTACTATTGGTCGTACCGAAAACTAGAGCTATCAAATTATTCATACCTCGAAGGATTCTAAATGATATATGCCACAACTCTCCTAAAATATATCTGGGTTTTTTAAAGAAATGGAACGTTTAGCCATCGGCTTTCTTTTGATCAGTAAGAAGTTATCCTTATTGCAAAATGATCTTGAAATGAATTAGGTTTCACAGAATATAAGTTACTGCCGTTATTCATTGAAATAACTACTTCCAACTTACATACATTGGTTAAATTAGAGTATGTATATATATGTATGTATACTGGGCTGTCCGGAAAGTTCGTGTCGATTTTTAAAGGAAAGAAAAAGGTCAATAAATACTTGCCATTAATTTTTAATCAACCAAATATGAACTATTTTGTTGCACAATGCATTTCCATCTTTCCTTTAACTTGAAAATACCCTCTTCCCAGAAATGAGGTGCCTGGGAGGGTAAGTCGAAAGGTAAGCTACTATAAATCGGCATGAACTTTCCGAACAACCCAATATATATGCATATATATATATATATATATATATATATATATATATATATATATAGGGAGAGAGTGATGTTTTTTGTATATGTATATATACGAAGAGGTACTCAAAACTAACCAGAGACGTTCTCTGTGGGACAAGCTCAATGTAGTTCAGGATTCCGCCGCTAGAAGCCACTTGATGCGACCCTCAGGAATCAGTTTGCCGACCGGTGTCATCCAATGCACTCATGTTGCCACGTGGTGCGTCTTTTTTTTTTTGCTGTCTTTCTTCCCTGTTCGTTGATTTTTGCGATGGCTGAAACGAAGGGACAGCGTGTTTCCGTGAAATTCTGTTTTCTGCTGGGGGAAAACGGTGGCCGAAACAGATGTCATACTTCAAACAACTTACAAGGACGCTGCCATGAGCAAAACACAAGTTTGCGAGTGGTTTTCACGCTTTAAGAATGGTCACTTGTCGCTTGAAGACCAACCTCGTTCAGGGCAACGGCTGACCTCCCGAACGAATGAAAACATCACGAAAATTCATGAACTGATCTTGGGGGACAAACAAATTCCACCGAGGTCGACTTTGCCTTTCATCCTTTCGGGATCGATAAATTAAGTACCAGTTTCGCACTGGGGATCGATGTAATCGACTTAATACCTTTGTCTGCTCTTGTTTGTCCCCTCTATGTTTAGCCCCTTGTGGGCAATAAAAAAATATATATTTACTATTTGTGCATGTGTCTATAAGCGCAGATGTGGTTGTTTGGTTTAGAAGTTCCCTTTGTACCCACGTGATTTCGGGTTCAGTGTCACTGTTCGCTGTCATCTTGTGGCATTCCGATATCAATAGTTATTTATCTTTTACGTGTTGAAGTCACTGGAGTGCGGCCATACAGAGTTTTAGGAGGACAAAGCGACTCAAGTACTTAACACTTTAACCGTCACATGTACCACCGGTGGTTCATCGCAAGCTGCACACAAACGCCATGCGCACCACCAGTGGCACATTTTCATATTTTGAGAAAATAGTTTATTTGTATCTTTGAGATGGTTCTGAAGATATCTAAATGACATGGGTACTAGATATTAAAGTTTAGCTCTGGAATATTGTGAAAATGAAGCAAAGAATTACATTTCCTTGTAATTAATCCGTATGCAGTGTAACCGCGCGTAATACGTGGCGTCACCGGTAACTTCCAGTAACAAGCCGTGACGGTTAACGTGTTAAATCTGTTTTATAGATATGGAATTTTATAGATATGGTTTTTGCCAAAATACCAAGTTACGGAAACGTACACAAACCAACATCACTTATCAAGCAGTGGAAGTGGCAAATGCAGACACAAAAACAAACACATGAACATGTATACATGGGCTTCCGCACAGTTTCCGTCTACCAAATTTATTCTCAGTGTATTGGCCAGACAAGGTTTATAGTTGAAGATACTTACTCTAGGTGGAGGTGCATGGCTTAGTGGTTAAGGTGTTGAACTCATGATCGTAAGGTTGTGGTTTCGATTCCTGGATCGAGCGATGCGTTGTGTTCTTGAGCAAAATACTTCATTTCACCTTGCTCCAGTCCACTCAGCTGGCAAAAATGAGTAATCCTGCGATGGACCGGCGTCCTGTCCAGGCGAGCAATTTCTACGCCACTGAAACCGGGAAACCGGCCCTTATGAGCCTGGCATGGCTCGAGTAGGTACATACTTACTCTTGGTGCCGCGCGCTGAGACTAAACTTAAAACTACATAGCAGCGAAGCAAGTTTCTAAAACATATAGTCTTGCCCGCGCCTATAGCCATGACTTCCCCTACTGTCGAGACGGCCATCAAAAACATTTTTGCATTGTTTTATCTATTCCTGTACGTGTGCGTATATCTAACGCCCACAAGTCGTCAGCCATTTTGAACCAGAATTTATTCTCAAATATTTTTATAGTCATTCCCCCTTTGTATCTTTTTCTCAGTATATTGCCACGAAATAAAATCTGAATAGAAGCTGTCTACTTCATTTAAGATATTACTTATTTAATATTATCATTTAATGCTTAATTCTCGAAAATTTTTTATAACAAATAAGTGACCCAAAATATATATAAAATCTGTAAATGTTTCAAATATGCTAAAAAAATGTTTTTCTAAACATAATTAGCCGGATGACGGATCATTAAACTAGTTACAAACTGATAAAGAAAATCAAGACTTTAAAAATATAGAGCTTCTTATACAGACGAGAAGCTTTAGATTTTGCGGGAGAAATAAAGATTAAATTTGATTTTTATGTTGAAAATATGTTAAACACTTTAACTAATCTGATAATAAAATTTTAAATATTATTTCGAAAAATAAAACTGGTTTCTTAAAAAATAAACAAATATTTTTTTTTTATTGTTTAGCTTTTATTTGTTTTAGACATTTGACTGCGGCCATACTGGGGCACCACCTTGAAGAATTCTTAGTAGAATGATTCGACCCATGTAATTTTTATTTTATTTTTAAACTTAGAAATTATTCTCTCAGTTTCTTTTGCCGAACCACTAATTTATAGGGACGTAAACACACCAACACCGATTTTCAACCGGTGGTGGGAGGCAAACGCAATCACACACGTCCAAAACTTCTCTATTAAGATGTTTTGGGAAGAATAACATCTAATAACCTAACGATGTATCTTTCCTACTCCTCTGATAAGAATTTTGCCTTATAAAATATTTTAATAACTGGAATTTAATTCTTTGGGCAAAATCGAAACGCCTTTAAGAGAATAATGTTGACATTTTGCAGTTAATAAAATCTAATAATGCTACATCTCCATTTTCTGAATATAAATTTGAATATACATTGTCTGGGATATTCTTCTTATAGTAGAGGAAATAGCTAAATTCTTTGGCTGCTATTTCTAAAAGTTCGGTATGTGGTAAAGCAAATTTTTTTGCTGAACCCTTATTATATAAAGTAATGTTTATATTTACCGTAAATGGTCCTTTTACATACTGAACACTGCTTGGTAAAATTATTAATTACTAATTAATTAATTAATTAATTTTACCCTTATTATTATTGACTATATATATTTATATATATATAGTGTAGTATGCGTGTTGTGAACGTGTTTATGTAACACCCAAGCGAGCCTTTGTAACCAATTTCTTTCTCTGGAACAATGCCATTCCGTTGTAGAATGGTAATATAAACTAATTGAGTTTTAATAGAGTGAAAATACTAAAACTTGCTCAGATTACAACCTTTAAGTATAAATGAACAATGTTTATATCCAATTTCTGTCTCTGGGTCACTTTTTCACTTTATATGTATGTGCATGTATGCGTATGTGCGTGTATATATTTGTATGTATACATATATGTATATATACATAAATGTGAAAAAAGGTTATATTTATATACATATACATATATATATATATATATATATATATGTGTGTGTGTGTGTGTATATGTATATATATATATCTGTGTGTATATACAGGTACATGATGTAGGTGTGTATAAATATGTGTGTGCGTGTGTTTTTGTGTGTACGCATGTATTTGTGTATGATATCCAGGTATGCGATAACTTTAAAATAGAATATTTAATTCAACTTTAGACAGGAACAGATAGATAGATAGATAGATAGATAGATAGATAGATAGATAGATAGATAGATAGATAGGTAGGTATGTAGGTAGGTAGGTAGGTAGGTAGGTAGGTAGGCAGCAGACAGACAGACAGACAGACAGACAGACAGATAGATAGATAGATAGATAGATAGATAGATAGATAGATAGATAGATAGATAGATAGATAGATAGATAGATAGATAGATAGATAGATAGATAGATAGATAGATAGATAGGTAGGTAGGGTGAGTGATTGACTGGCTTCTCGTAGGTTGCCAAGCATTAATAATAAAGAGATGTTACGGTTCATTAAAACTCACTCCCTGAAACCAAAGTAGACAGGAAAACATTGGTAAACAGCGATTCCATAGTATATAAAACTAGATGAAAACTAGATTAACGTAAGTTAACTGAATTAACGGTAGTGGTAAAACTCTTGAGTTTTATTACAAGAAAAATACCAATCAAACATCAACGTAGAGATGCGGTACCTGAAGAATAAACTCCGAAAGTATAATAGAATTAACACCTGAACAATTTTAGGTTCGGTAAAGATGTTTTTATTTATTTATTTATTCATTTATTTATTTATTTATTTACGTTTTCCTCGTCATCATTTGTTGCGCAGTACAAACTCTATGCAATTGTATTTTCACTAATACGACGCCATTTGTTGAAAATATATATTGCTCGCAATGTTACTCGCTAGGTAGCGGGTCGTGAATATATCGTGGAACCTTACTGCTTGCTGGTTTAGCATAAAGGATTTTATCGGAACTATACAAATCATAAGGAGTTGCTGTGTGGTAAGTGGCTTGCTTACCAACGATCTAGTTCCGTGTTCAGTCCCACTGCGTGGCACTTTAGGCATGTGTCTTCTCCTATACCCTCGGGCCGAACAAAGCCTCGTGAGTGGATTTGGTAGACGGAAACTGAAAGAAGCCCGTCGTACATAAATATATATCTTTTACTTTCTTCACTCATTTCATTGCGGCCATGCTAGGGCAACTCCTTGAAGTGTTTTAGTCGAACACATCGCCCCCAGGACTTATTCTTTAAGCCTAGTACTTACTCAATCGATTCCTTTTGCCGGACCGCTACGTTACAGGGACGTGAACACACCAAAACTAGCTATCAAGTGGCGGTGGGGGACAAACGCAGACACAAATACATACATATGTATGCATATATACACGACGGGCTTCTTTCAAATCCACTCACAAGGCTTCGATCCGTCTGAGGCCAGAGCAGAAGACACTGGCGCAAGGTGCCATGCAGTGGGACTGAAACCGGAACCAGGAACCATGTGGCTGGAAAGCAAACTCCTAACCACACAGCCACGCTTGTGTCTAGATTTTTTTATTCATACGTGGTATTTATTTCTAATTAGCGAACGTCTAGGTTTCCTCCCCAACAATTGTGCCACGTTACAACTAAATATTTCGACTCCGTTTCAAAGTAAATAAGGTAAATAGATACAAACATATAACACGAAGCGAAAAGCAAATGGAAATAAACATTGCAGACACCAACTTTTGATGTAAAGTTTAAATATCTCGCTCTTTCAGATTGCTTTTTAATTGGCCTTTTGAATTTTGCTGTTAGATTTTTTTTTTCCGTTTCATCCTCAGAAATGTGCTTTTTTTTTTTTGCTTTTTTTTTTTGCTTTTTTTTTTTGCTTTTTTTTTTTGCTTTTTTTTTTTGCTTTTTTTTTCTAACTAGCTTAGTAGCTTGAAAGATTGACTATCAATAACTACAATGATGATGATGATGATGACGATGATGATGACGATGGTGAGGAGGAGGAGGAGGAGGAGGATGACGATGACGATGACGACAACGACGACGACGATGATGATGATGATGATGATGACGATGGTGAGGAGGAGGAGGAGGAGGATGACGATGACGATGACGATGATGATGACGACAACGACGACGACGATGATGATGATGATGATGATGACGATGGTGAGGAGGAGGAGGAGGATGACGATGACGATGACGATGATGATGACGACAACGACGACGACGATGATGATGATGATGATGATGATGATGACGATGGTGAGGAGGAGGAGGAGGAGGAGGATGACGATGACGATGACGATGATGATGACGACAACGACGACGACGATGATGATGATGATGATGATGATGATGACGACGATGACGATGAGGAGGTGGAGGAGGATGACGGTGGTAGTGGTGGTAGTGGTGGTGGTGAGAAGAAGAAGAACAACAACAGCAAAAACAACAGCAGCAGCAACAGTTAAAAATGACACAGTAAAGATGATGATGATGATGAAGGGGAAGATAATGATGATGAGGAAGAGGAAGAAGGTGAGACGGGAAGAAGGTGAGAGGAAGAAGAAGAAGAAGAAGAAGAAGAAGAAGAAGAAGAAGAAGAAGAAGAAGAACGACGACGACTACGACGATCATGAAGAAGATACTGTCGATGGGAGTGACACGGTGGTGATGATGATGGGGTGTCCTAGTGGCTGTGAGGATGAGTAGGTGGGTAATAATAATAACAACAACAACAACAACAATAACAGCAACAACAACAACAGCGATAATCTTTAACACAAGGCCTGAAGTTTGGGAGAGGGTGCCAGTCGATTAGATCTACCCCTGTGTTTCACTGAGCAGAGGTATCCGTTTTAGGTCCTGTTTAGTATCTGTTTAGATCATGTTTAAGTCCTGTTTTAGGTAGACAACCTCTTTTGCCATAGCCACTATACAAAGTACCTACAGCTGTCGTCCAACTTCTGTTCGCCAATCTACAGACACCTACTGGGGGTAGGCCCTAACCATTTTCCCGCAGTTACGCACGTTTTGGCAATTTCACTGAGATACAGCACCTCTGTGTCCACCCTTATTTTCTTTTACCAGTAAAACTTTAAAAAAGAAGATGCTGGCTTGACTGAAGAGGGAGGTGTCTGTCCTCAAATCCTTTCGACCTCGTTCACCGTAGAACGCATTCGCCATTGTCCCTAGACACAGGAACATTGCTTGCGTTGCATCCCACTACAATAATAAAAAGGATTAATTTCTTAACAAATGTAAAAGACCTCAAATTTGGAAGATTATTATGGTTGAGTAAATCAACAAGAGTACGCCAGTGGTATAATGGTACTCTATTTTTACCGAATACTCAGGAAGAAGAGTAAGAGTTTGTTATTAGAGGAATCGAACAAAGCAAAATAAGAAACTTAAGTAAATAGGCGCATGAGTGGCTGTGTGGTAAGTAGTTTGCTTACCAACCACATGGTTCTGGGTTCAGTCCCACTGCATGGCACCTTGAGCAAATAACTTCTACTATAGCCTCGGACCGTCGTGTATATGTATATATATATAGTGGTGTGTGTATATATGTTTGTGTGTCTGTGTTTGCCCCCCCCCACTCAACATCGCTTGACAACCGATGGTGGTGTGTTTACGTCCCCGTCACTTAGCGGTTCGGCAAAAGAGACCGATAGAATCTCTTTTGTACTAGGCTTACAAAGAATAAGTCCCGGGGTCGATTTGGTCGAGTAAAAGCAATGCTCTAGCTTGGCCACATTCAAATGACTGAAACAAATAAAAGAGAGTAAAGAGTAAATAACAACATCAGCAAAAACCACCAAAAGTACAACAACAATAACAACAAAAGAATAATAATGTCCGTTAGTCAATGATCTTCACAAAATAACAGTCACCTTGTGCGCTCTAACTGTTCGATGGTTTCCGATATTGCAATCACCCTCATATATACATACTTGTAAGCATACATATATACGCACGTACGGACCAATCTACCACACACATGCATATATAAATATATATATATTATATATATGATATATATATATATTTACATATATAACATATACATTACATATATTATAACATATATATATATAACATACATATATATATATATAATATATATGTTATATATATATGTAATATAATAATGTATATATATATATGTATATATAATATATATATATATATATACGTATGTATATACATACACATATGCATACATGATAGATATATACATGCATACGTTCGTACGTATATTGGTATTTATATATATATATATAATATATATATATATATATATATATATGTATATCACTACATACCTACATACAAACATCAATATATAATATACATATACATAGATGCCTAGAAACGTACATATACGTACGTGCATACATAAATAAAACACACACCTGCATATACATGTCCAACATACACATGTATGTATATACACACATATGCATACATATATAGCCATACACTTACATAGTACAGTGGTACATACGTAGACATATGCGTTACCAACATATACATACTACTTGCATACATAAAAAAAACTAACAACACTAACAATTTATTCCAACAATAAAAAGCAAGATAAATTTCCGAAAGATATCGCCGTTGTTTCTATGCACATAAGGTGATTCGAAGAATGGAGACCCGTAAGGAAGAATACCGTTGCTTGCTGTCCTTTTCTATTGTATTATACTATTATGGCACATTTCCGCATCTACAAACCTAAAGAAACAAGCGAATCGATTAACTTAACGAAGAATTCTCTAAAACAAGCGAAATCCTGCTAAAATGCGAAAAAGCTATTCAATTCAAACTCAATAATTCCAGAGAGGAATGAAAACTTTAGCACCAAATTGTTGACTATTATATTGGATATAAGTACATATATATATATACTTATGTATATAGGTAGGTAGGTATGTATGTATGTATGTATGTATGTATGTATGTATGTATGTATGTATGTATGTATGTATGTATGTATGTACGTATGTGTATATGTGTGTATACGTATGCATATATGTGTTTGTGTGTGCGTGTGCGTGTGTGTATACACACATACATATATGCCTGTATAGATATATTATATACGTATGTGTATACATATATGTATGGATGTATATATGCAGGTACGTAAATATATATACACACATATATATATACATATATATATACACACATATATATAGTATATATATATATATATATATACACAATACACATATTATACAAACAATATGTATCCAATATATATATAGATATATATTATATACCAAATATATATCTATGTTTATGTATACACATTATAGCACATGTGTAAAATAATATATATATATATATTTAGTATAG
>NW_021835030.1:25000-43706 GCF_006345805.1 Octopus sinensis | reverse complement strand
TTAGTGTGTGCTCGTATTCCATTATTAATAACGAACTCTAATCCACCATTAATATTGCTTGTTTTGCTGAAGATAGCCTACGCTGCTATCAAAAGTTAGTTTTGGAGAAACGAGCCTTTTTTTTTATACAATTAGATACATCCACATGTAGATAGATAGATAGATAGATAGATAGATAGATAGATAGATAGATAGATAGATAGATAGATAGATAGATAGATAGATAGGTAGGTAGATAGATAGATAGATAGATAGATAGATAGATAGATATAGGTAGATAGATAGATAGATAGATAGATAGATAGATAGATATATAGATAGATAGATATATAATAGATAGGTAGATAGATAGATAGATAGATAGATAGATAGATAGATAGATAGATAGATAGATAGATAGATAGATAGATAGATAGATTGACAGAGTGAGAGAAAGAGAAAGAGACAGATAGACAGATAGATATACATATATGTGTGGGTATATTTGTATTTATGCATATATATTTGTGTATGCATATATATACATACAGAAACACTCACACACTCACTCATACACACACACACACATATATATATATGCCCACATCGTAATGCCTCGTTTAACGAATTTAAGGACGATGTACTTTATTAATTCGCTATTAGAAACTTTCATTACCAATGTAATGTTAAGCATAGATTTTATGCAAATATTTTCTTTTAAATGTTAACGTATATACGAATTTAAAATACAGTAACCCTACAATCCTTCTAAACGTATAGAAAAAATTCCTTTGAACCAGATTATATGTTAGTCAATAAAAATATATACTGAATGTGTAGAGGAAATACGCTTTGAACAAAAATATTTAAAATTCTATCAAATTCAATCCCTTTTGACTGTTCATGTAATAAAAAATAAGAAACAATAAACAACAATGCTATTGGTTCTCTGAGAACATTATTTCTATAAAAAGGAAACATCAAGTGTTTTCCGCTTTGGATTCTGCTTAAGAATTTCTAATATGTCCTTGTACCAACGCATCGCTCTAAAATTAGAGGAATTTTAACTTTCATGCATCATTCAAAATATAGATCGATTTCTGAAAATCGATCAATATAACTAGTTATTTCGATTTGGTTTTACGATATGATCACTGTTGTGAAAAATAGTTGAGAAGGAGTCTTCTTCGCTATCTCAACTATAAATTTGCGAGCACGTGAATCGCGAAATCCATAATTTCGCCACAAAGATGAGTGTCTTCTTATCAGATTCCAATGAAATCTAGAGCATCATCTGGCTTGAAATTTTCCAAACTTGACTTCTGATGGCATTTATACAAGACTCTCGCATACACTCACACACACACATATATACATTTATACTTGAAATAAACATAAATTTTGAATGTTCAAATTCTTCTCATTATTATAAATATTGTACTTTACACACTAAGTAGCCCAAAAAACCTGTGACATCGGATAGGAGTTAAAGGAAATTTACTGTCTTATGGAGCTAGCCTTGGCATTTTACAAAGAGAAATTCGATATCTACATGGATATTATATCCCTCCTCTTACTATATATATAATTAATAATATATATAATTAATAATATCACGATAATAAAGATTTTAGAAACTTTTACTACATGTGGCCTAGCGTATAGAAAAATTATTCAATAGACTATATATTATTCATATAAAATACAGTGTACATTTAAACACATTAAGAGGTATCCATCATAGGACTCCCTTACGCTAGAAGGAACAGCTAAAGTTCAAACCACTAATTAGGGATAAAATCTCGAATGAAATGTAAAATAAATCTATAACCATCTATTTCCTGGACCATGATTTCAGACATTTTTTTAGCAAATATAGTAAGTTGCTAGGCGAGTTTATCCCTAGTTAGTGGTTTGAACTTTAGCTGTTCCTTCTAGCGTAAGGGAGTCCTATGATGTATACCTCTTTTTTAATTGTTTTTTAATTTGTTTAATTGTACACTGTATTTTATATGAATAATATATAGTCTATTGACTATTTTTTCTATACGCCTGGCCACATGTAGTAAAAATTTCTAAAATCTTTATGACACTGATATTATTACGTACAATTATTTCTGGAAAATCGTTCGAAGAAATTGCCGGCATCTTTTTTCGCTGCCGACAAAAAACTGTGCTCGCGCGGTGGATTTGAAAAAAAATTAGAAGGTATAAGCAAGAAGTACATGCTGGATTCCCCTCGTACTTATATGTTTAATCTTGGCGTACCTGCTGACGAAGACTTCGCCTAGAAAATTATGTTTTAGCTAAAAAAAAGTCTGAAACCATGGTCCACGAAATAGATGGTAAATGTTTTTATTTTTCATTCCCTTCGAGATTTTATCCCTAATTAGTGGTTTGGACTTTAGCTGTTCCTTCTAGAGTAACGGAGTCCTATGACGGATACCTCTTACTGTGTTTAAATGTACACTGTATTTTATATGAATAATATATATATATGTATGTGTGTGTGTTTGTGTGTCTGTGTTTGTCCGCCTAGCATTGCTTGACAACCGATGCTGGTGTGTTTACGTCCCCGTCACTTAGCGGTTCGGCAAAAGAGACAGATAGAATAAGTACTGGGCTTACAAACAATAAGTCCCGGGGTCGATTTGCTCGACTAAAGGCGGTGCTCCAGCATGGCCGCAGTCAAATGACTGAAACTATTAAAAAAGAGTAAAAAAAAGAGTAAAAAAGAGTATATATATATTGTAATATAATACTATGGATTTTATGTATATAATAATCCTCTATGCTAGGGTGGCGATGTGGCAGAGTAGTTTCCATGCTAGGAAAAATGATTAAAGGTGTTTCTTCCGACTTTACGTTCTAAGTTCAAATGCCGCTGGGTCTGAGTTTTCTTTTTATGCCTCGGCGGTCGATAAAATTAGTACCAGTTGAACACTGGTGTCGCTTTATTCGACTGGCCCCATTCTCTTGCCTGAAATTACTGGCCTTGTGTCAAATTTTGAAACCAATATTCATATGCCGAATCAGATTGAATAATCATAGTACTTCACAGCTTTCATTTCGATTGCTGTATATATTTCATCACCGCTTCTTGCTATTCACTAGAATGTTCTCTAGGTAGTGTGACTTTAATCTCTTAACCGCAGGCTAAGCTAGTTAATTCGTTTTCTTAATCACATACTATCAGATCCTTCGTTTGGTTTCTCTTATGTTCTGTAGATAAAATAGCATCATGAAAATCATATCTATATATATAAAACTGTAGTTGTGTGAGTGTCTGTCCCCTTCGATTTAGATTCCTAACTACTCCCACATTTTGCGGTGCAGTTTAACCAAATTCGGGTATCTTATAGTCGTGATTCATATCAAGCCCGTCTGCGTATTAGCGCGCGTCTACGATGAGTCTACGATTTTAAAAATAATTTAACATCATTTTTTATTCCATTTTAATGCATAATTTTTCGTGTGTCGATGGCGGCGGAGTTGGCGTCCATGGTCACACCTGCACCTGTTTGCTTCTCCCCCTTCTTCCCTCCCTCGTGAAGCTGTGGGGAAGGGAGTGTAAGGAAGTCAACGTCGTAAAGCGTTGTCAAGGAGACCAGCGTTCTTTTAGAACAACGACTTCATGGCTTGAAGACACCAAAACAGAAATGGCTAAGAAAGCCCGAATTGGCATCTATAAGGGAAGTAACTCTCTAAAAATGCTTATATAGTTATTTCCCTTACAAACCCGAGCAACGCCGGGCGATACTGCTAGTTTCTTATATAGGGCATTAGTCTATAGCATAATTGCAATAATATTCTCATGAGTGAATATGTTAGTTAACACGGAGATGTAAGATAGCGAATATGAATTAGTAGTTGTGCTCAACATTACTGCGTGGTCGATAATGGTTGCATGGTCACATGCAACAGATGTAAGGAGACCTATAACGTAAGAAGCACTCGTGTATCGCAGTTGATATAAACCTGGTGTATCCACTCCCCAAAATTTTGTGGTTTTCTGTTTTCGATATGAGTAAATATATGTAGTCCTTCCTTCTAGAATAAGGTCGTCTCAACAGATAAATGAACCCACAGACAAAACAACGACATGGTTGCTTTTACAGCATATATATATATATATATCTATATATATATATATATATTATATATATATATATATATATATATATATATTATATATTTATATATATATATATATATATATATATATATATATATATATTTATATATATATATATATATTATATATATATATATATATATTTATATTTATATATATATATATTATATATATAATATATATATAAAGGGACAATTCACAAAAATAAAACAAAAGACGATGACAGGTGGTGTAGACAACAAACAGAGTTATTTGTATAACGCTCTGGAAATGAAAAAAAGTCTTTAATGTTTCGAGCCTACGCTCTTCCACAGAAAGGAACACAGAAAGAAACAAGGAAAGAAAATAACGAATGTGTAGTGGCTATCTATATATCTATCTATCTATCTATCTATCTATCTATCTATCTATCTATCTATCTATCTATCTATCTATCTATCTATCTATCTACCTATCTATCTATCTAACTATATATATATATATGTATATATATATATATATAGACACGCACACACAGATACATATATATATATATATATAGACACGCACACACAGATACATATATATATGTATATATATATATATATATTCTCTGTTTATTTCCTCGTTTTCCTTTCTGTTGAAGAGCGTTGATTCGAAATGTAAAGGAGTTTCTCACTACTTTCCCAACTGTTTAACTAATGCACCTGTTTATTGTTTATACACTTATCTTCGTGTTTTGTTTTCCTGTAAATTTCAACAATCATATATATATATATATATATATATATATATATATATAGAGAGAGAGAGAGAGAGAGAGAGAGACAGAGACAGAGAGACAGAGACAGAGAGACAGAGAGACAGATAGATAGATAGATAGATAGATAGATAGATAGATATAGATTGATATTAATATTAACCCTACAAATGCGATGAGCTGGCAGAATCGTTGCCGTGCAGGACGAAATTATTTGCAGCATTTCGGGGTCGATAAAATAAGTACTAGTTGAACACTAGATGTCGATGCGATCGACTGCACCACTTAACCGAAATTGTTGGCCTAATGCCAAAATTTGAAATCAATAACAAGCTCTACACATGTGGTGATCTCTAAGCAGTCAGCTACTCAATGTGCTTGTGTGCCTTAAAACGGATTTAGATGCAAGAACCCCTGGAACTTGCGATATTTCAGCTTGTGGTAGTTTAGTGGCCGCTCTTACTGCTATCAATGCAGATCCCGTTGGTACATAATTTCTGTATTTTATTCCTCCGTGGATCTTGACGATATTTATAACAATGTAGTACTTGGTTCGATTTATACAATTGATTCCCTTATAACAGCAAAACTGCACATTCCTGTAATAAAACTTGTGCAAAAGGAGGAATGACACACCACTTTGTTCCTTTGAATGACTAGTTCCAAAGCAAAATAGTGGTGCGCAGAGCTTTTCTTTCAAATCTCCCCTGATGGGTTGGATATAATTCCTATATAAAAACAGGAGGTACACCCGGATTACTTGGTGGGTAGTTTCTACAAAATACACTCTATTTAACACCCAGGTGGTGTTGTTAAACAAGGTGGTGGATTAAGTACACCACACAAGAAGTTCGTTCCACCAATGGACTTCCTCACAGTATTTCTCCACGAAATTTTGTTCATGAGGTTTCGCTAGGAACTTATCTATAGATTGGAGACTTACACTGATTACTTGTAGGGTAGACTCTACTAAACGCACTCCCTTTAACCCCCAGGTGGTGGTGTTAATCAGGGTGATGGATTAAGTTCACCATCCAAGAAGTTTTTCGGTTCCTCCGATTGGCTTCCGTCGACTAAATTTCGTTCACGAGGCTTTGCTAGAACAGAGAGCTACACTAGAAAGCGCATGCGCAGTTGCCGCATGTTAGGATCGAACTGAAAACCACGGTATTGCTACACAAACAGCTTAACTCCTACACATTGATGATTGATATTCATTCATCAGATTTCGAAATGCTTGCTCATCGTTGACCCAGCTAATAGCGTTCTAATATAAGGCAATGGAGTTAAACGGGGTTACGGATTAAATATATCTTCTATAATTTGTTATGAACATCACAACGCTGAAACTAGTTTCCTACCCTCGCTCCATACTCCCTGCATAAATAAAGATAATTTTTTTCTAAATATATATAGAGAGACCGTGTTCCTCCAAACTCAAACTGAACTCTATAAATTGTGAACACATATTTGACCTCTACCCTTTCCCATTTTCTGCACATTTATTCATTTTTGTGACTATTCATTTATTTATTTATTCGCTTGCGTTCTGCCATTCTTTCATTTATTTCTTCAGAAATCTCTAAGTAACTCATTCCTTTCTGTCTTTCTTTCTCTATTACTTTCCTTCTTTCTTGCTTGGTTTCTCTCTCTTTCTAATCACCCTCACTCTTTATATCTCTCTTTCTCTCCTTATCCTCTCTCTCTCTGCCTGTCTGTCTGTCTGTCTGTCTGTCTCTCTTTCTTTTTCCTTTACATTCTAGTTTTATTTCCAGCTTTATCACCATCTCCATCTTTCTGCCAACACCCACCCACCCACGCCATCGCTTTATAGTTTTGCATTCCTTTTATTTATGTTTTGAACAACCCCTATTCCCTACCATACCTACGACCCGAATTTTTTTTTCCTTTTCATCTCTTAATTACTCATCATTTTCTATCTCAACCGAAAGGAGAGCTCTTCAGTCACAGAGCTGACCGGAAGCCGGCGGCCATTTTAATTTTCCTCTCTCTCTCTTTCACTTCAGCTTCCCAAACCTTTCATCGTTACTTTCTCTCTGTCTCTCTCTCCCCACCTCCGTTCCACTCGCAATTACCCCACGACTTCCCTCACCCACCTCCCTTCCAGTTCCCTGCAGTTTCTCCCTTTGAAAATAATAACAGGTGAGTCAATCCCAGCTCTTACATGTACTTTACAATACTCCCTCTGATTGATCGCAAGAACACCAATACACACACACATACACACACACACACACACACACACACACACACACACACATATATATATATATATATATATATATATATATATATACACATATATATATGCAAACACGCCCCTCGATCTTCCTCCTCCCTCTCTCTCTCTCATATATATACGTGTGTGGCTGTGTCTGTGTGTGTATGTGCATATGATTGTATTCATGTGTGTATATCTACGGATAGCGCTTCATCTTTGTATATATTGCCTTTCTCCATTTCATGTGTTGTAATGCATCCAATTCGACATGTGACTAACTGTCACATTCACTCTGTCTGTCTACGTATCTATCTACCTACCTATCTATCTATCTATCTATCTATCTATCTATCTATCTATCTATCTATCTATCTATCTATCTATCTATCTATCTATCTATCTATTTATCTATGTATCTATCCATCTATCTACCTGCCTATCCATCTATCTCTATATGTATCTATCAATCGATCGATCTGTCTGCCTGCAAGTTTCATACTATACGGAGTATATGCTCTCTCCTTTCTTATGATTGTGTCCCTGATTATCTATCAGCGTGTCCCTAGTTTTATGTCCCTTACAATAAATTCACTCTTGCACACACATACGCACGCACTAACCCTACCGCTTTCTGAAACAGCTAAATATTGGTCTCAAATTTAGGCATGAGGCCAGCAATTTACGTGGAGATGGGCAAGTTGATTACACTGAGCCCAGAACTCAAATGATATATATTTCATTGACCCCGAACTAATGAAAAGTAAAGTCACCCTCGGCGGAAATTGAACTCAGTTAAGACCAGCTCATCTCCTTACTATCAGCTAAATATTATCTTTATCAGCCATACACAAAGACACGCACGCACGCACGCACGCACACACACACACACACACACACACACGCGCGCGCGCGCAAGCATATGCATACACACATCGCTATCTCTTTCCTTCTCTGTCTCATTCTCCTCTTAGACTTTTCCTTTCATTTCATTTGCAACATATATTCTTTTTTTCTTTATTTTTCTCTTATTTTCCCTTTTTCTGTCTCTTCCCCCCTCTATCTCTCTCTCTATATATATATATATCTTCATCTCCGTTTATATTTTCTCCGCCTCTACTTTATTCTGTCTCCATACCAATTTGTGACTCAAAGGCGGCGTGCTGGCAGAAACGTTAGCGCGTCTAGCGAAATGCTTAGCGGTATTTCGTCTGCGTTACGTTGTGAGTTCAAATTCCGCCGAGGTCGACTTTGCCTTTCATCCTTTCGGGGTCGATAAATTAAGTACCAGTTACGCACTGGGGTCGATGTAACCGACTTAATGCCTATGTCTGTCCTTGTTTGTCCCCTCTATGTTTGGCCCCTTGGTGGGTAGTAAAGAAATAGGTATTTGGCCTGTTTATACGTTCTGAGTTCAAATTTCGCCGAGGTCGACTTTGCATTTCATCCTTTCGGGGTCGATAAATTAAGTACCAGTTGCGTACAGGAGACTATCCAATCGACTGGACCCCTCCCCAAACATTTCGGGCCTTGTACCTAGAGCGGAAAAGAATATCAATTTCTGACTCATATTTTGCTCCCCTCTCTTTGTTACGATCTCCTCTCACTATCACTCCCGCACACCTCTCCTCCTTCCTTTCTTTGTCTCAGTTTGACTTTATTTTCACTTAATCCTCTAATGCCAAGTTTTTCCAATACCTAACATCACCTGACACTCCCTCATTTCTCCTCGCCTATCTTTATAATCTTTTCTCTCCACTTCCTCCTCCTCCTCCTCTCTCCCCCTCTTTCACGCCCTCATCGTCTATTTCTTATACCCTCTCTCTCTCTCTCTCTTTCTCTTAGACCGAAATCCTTCCTATTTCATTTCCCTCCTCTCAACTTTCACCCCTCACTCACTCATCTCACCCTCTTCCATTTACGTTTTCCTCGAATCCCATTTTCCCAATAACCACCACTTGCTGTCTCTCCTCACCTTTCCCCCTTCTCTCTCTCATTTCTCTACCTCTTCCTTTCACTCTTCCATTACTTCCTCTTACATTCCCCCACTCTCCTTTTCTCACCCATCTCACATTGGACATCTACACCCCTTTTCTCACTCTAACTCTGCCTTTCACCCATTTCGCCGCACCACCTTTCTATTTCTTTCACACTGACTAATTGATATGTCTATCGGTCTAACTAAATATCTTTCGCTCTGCCTGTCTATCGAACTGACCCTCTATTTGAGTACCTGCCTCTCTCTTTCTCTCTCTGTCTGTCTGTCTGTCTCTCTCTCGCTCTTTCCAGCCGTCTTTCCTTCCCCCTCAACCGCAGGTTCTCAATATTAACATTTACTCCCACCACACATTTCCTCTTACTCTCAACCCGCCTCTCTCTTTACTATTAAAACCACTCCCTACCTCCCTATCCTTCCTCCCAAACTTTTTACCCCCTTCCTCTCACCTCTCCTTCTTTTTCCCCTTTAACGCTAAACCTCTCACCCTACCATACGCTTTCTTCATTTTCTCACATTTCAATTAATTTTCAATTAACAAGTTAATAACACCACCAAAACTGTTATTCTCACAACTACTACACCCTACACCACAAGGTTCACTACCACTACGAAGCCATCACCACCGACACTACAACCAACACTATAATCATTACGACCAACACTACTGCAACGCTGCTATCATTGCAACTACATTGAGGCGGTGAGTTGGCAGTATCGTTAGCATGCTGGACGAAATGCTTAGCGGTATTTCGTCTGCCGTTACGTTCTGAGTTCAAATTCCACCGAGGTCGACATTGCCCTCCATCCTTTCGGGGTCGATTAAATAAGTATCAGTTACGCACTGGTTAATCCATTTGTCTGTCCTTGTTTGTCCCCTCTGTGTCTAGCCCCTTGTGGGCAGTAAAGAAATCAGTATCGTTAACATACCAAAACAGCGACATTTCGGCCGTCTTTTCGTTCTGAGTTCAAATTAAGCCGAGGTCGACTTTGACTTTCATCGTTATGGGTTCAATAACTTAAGCATCAGTTCAGCAGTGAGGTCGACGTAATCGACTTACTCCATTTCCTAAAATTTCTGGCTTTTACCAAAATCTGAAGCCATTCTTAAAACGATAAACATCGCCTTTTCAAGCCTAGCCAGGTTCATGGGCCCGGTTTCCCGGTTTCTGTGGCGTATGTGTTCCCCCAGCTGGACGTTATTATCATTATTGTTATTATTGTTATTATTATTATTATTAGTATTATTATTATTATTATTATTATTATTATGATTTGTTGTTGTTGTTGTTATTGAGGCGGCGAGCTGGCGGAGTCGTTAGCTCACCGACCAAAAACGCTTAGCGGCATTCCGTCTGTCTTCACGCCCTGTGTTCAAATTCCGCCGAGATCCACTTTGCTTTCATACTTTCGGGGTCGAAATATTAAGTAGCAGTTGAGCACTAGGATCAAGGTAATCGAATTGACCTCTCCCCAGAAATTGCTTGCCGTGTGCCAACGTTAGGAACTAATAATCACAGCTACAGTACTATCAACAATGTTGACAGCACTATAATTATTTTTACTAAAACCACCATTCTTATTTCTTTACTACCCACAAGGGCTATACACAGAGGAGACAAACAAGGACAGACAAACGGATTCAGTCGATTATATTGGCCCCAGTATGAAACTGGTACTTAATTTATCGGCACCGAAAGGACTAAAGGCAAAGTTGACCTCGGCGGAATTTGAATTCAGAACGTAAGGACAAATGAAATACCTATTTCTTTACTACCCACAAGGCGCTAAACACAGAAGGGACGAACAAGGACAGACAACCTGGTTAAGTCGATTATATCGACCCCACTACTCATTTAATCGACCCCAAAAGGATGAAAGGCAAAGTCGATCTCGGTGGAATTTGAACTCAGAACGTAACGGCAGACGAAATACGGCTACGCATATCGCCCGGCGTGCTAACGTTTCTGTCAGCTCGCCGCCTTTATATAAATTATTTAAATTATTCTTTTCTACTCTAGGCACAAGGCCCGAAATTTGGGATCAGGGATCCAGTTGATTATATCGACCCCAGGTTGTAATAAGTACTTAATTTATCGACCCCGAAAGGATGAAAGGCAAAATCGACGTCGGCTGAATTTGAACTCAGATCGTAGCGGCAGACGAAATACCTATTTCTTTACTACCCACAAGGGGCTAAACACAGAGAGGACAAACAAGGACAGGCAAACGGATTAAGTCGATTACATCGATCCCAGTGAGTAACTGGTACTTAATTTATCGACCACCGAAAGGATGAAAAGCAAAGTCGACCTCGGCGGAATTTGAACTCAGAACGCACCGGCGGACGAAATACGGCTAAGCATTTCGCCTGGCGTTCTAACGTTTCTGCCAACTCGCCGCCTTAAAATAATGAAACATTGCTTGAGGCGTTCCTAGGTTCCATGCACATAAGGGAAAAGAACAAGTGATTATCATCTGTTTAATGTCTTTGATCATAGTTCTGCTCAGTCAGCATTAACCTGCAGCTAAGAAATAATGACAACAAAATCAATCAAATAAACATCCTCTCTGTGGTTCTTTCATTTACTAGAAAAAGAAAGACATGACCTTAAAAACCAGACTCAGCTTCCTTGGAAGACACATAATAATAACAAAGAATATATCAATAACGAAGAATATATTAACTATATCTTTGGTCTTTTACTTGAGGTTACGACCATGCTGGAGCAACGCTTTGACAGGTTTCTATTCGAAGAAATCGACTCAGAACTTATTTTAAAGTCTGATATTTATCCTGTTAATATATTTTTTAACCGCTAAGTTACGAAGACGTAAATAAACCAACAGCGTTTGCCATGTGTGGCTACGAGTGGTAAATACAGACCCAAAGACACACCCACCGACATGCATATCTATATATTTATGTACTATGAGCTTCAACACAGTTTCTGTCTACCAAATTCACTCACAATGTACTGGTTACCCCAGAGTTATAGTAGGAAGTACTTACCCAAAGTGCCACGCCGTAGGACTCAGCTCGAAACAACGTGGCACTGCAAAGCAAAATTCTTGAAAAACTGGAAAACGATTTGATCGTCATGGATGGTGGGGGTGTCCTATATCACATTTTGCCTACTCAGATGCAGTTTGGTTAGGTTAAAAAGACTCACCATCACTAAGAATATGAGCACTTCCAACGAACCTGTCACTTGCACAAACAATGCCGCCATCACATTATCACCCTCGTCAGCAAATGCGTCAAAGTGAGAAAACACGACTGCCTAGAAATAGCAGCTAAATTACTTCAAATCATAATCTGCTGTTCTTAAATAGTGACGAAGCAGTTGTTTGGTTCAGGGTAAGACTTTAAGCTGCACCCTATGGGGTGGGAGAAGGCTTGGTACCGTAGGGAGTCTCAGAGTTTTGAGTAGAGCGAAATCACCTCTAATTTACGGGGACGTAAACACACTAACATCGGTTGTCATGCGATGGTAGGAGGACAAACACAGACACACAAATTCATATATAAACGAACATATATCTGAAAGGTTAAATATTAGAGTAATTACAACGAAACAGAACAAAAGTCTCCGAGATTGTCCTGGCAAATCCTTCTGTTTCTATTGGCTATAAAATCAACGAAGAGTTTTGTGAAACTCTAGCTCCACTTATCTATAATCCATTTCTT
Organism: Octopus sinensis; assembly: GCF_006345805.1. Taxonomy (NCBI): domain Eukaryota; kingdom Metazoa; phylum Mollusca; class Cephalopoda; order Octopoda; family Octopodidae; genus Octopus; species Octopus sinensis. The sequence continues at coordinate 30,927 of NW_021835030.1, read as the reverse complement.
ATGTGATTTCTCGATACGCTCCCTCTACAGAGAATTGCTTCATTGTCAGGTTTAGCAAAATCTTTGAAATATTGAGACAAACTCTTACACTGTTCGCTGGATTAGTAAGATTTCGGTAGAGGTTTTATTAGAATCTATGATTTAGATATCAGTGTTATTAAACATAGTTTGGGAGAATAGAAATCTTTGCTCTATTTTGAATCTTCTTAGATTAAATATGATCAGAATTGGTTAATGCAACCATCGGCTAGTACAACAGGGTTAACTTTCGAGAATTGATAAGATGGCAAATCATAGACATACTTCGGGAAAGATACTGTACTGCAGAGTTTTCTATCTACCTTGATTATGGACTATTCATTCTATGAAATATGAATAGCCACACAAATGATGCGGCTAGAAGTAAGATCTTTAAAATATTTAGAATTTTATTTGAAGATCATACTAAATAAGTATCTGAGTGAAGCGAATTTATTCAATATAAAATTAGATTTAGGCAAGACTAAATACTTCTCTTATAGTAAACTCTGCGAGAAATTGAAGTATTATAATATAAATTACTACCATGCTCTATATTCTATAGAAATTTAGGTAATACTTTAAATAAGTGGTTATCCAGATAGAGAAAGCCCTTAACCGTGCTATTCATTATCTTGTATTAAATGTCTCTGGCTGAAAAGATTATATATACTGAAGATAACAAATACACATAAATGCATAAATGGAAATATAGAAAGCGAAATATTATATAAGGTAATTATCCTTATTCTTAAATGTAGCCATAGTTTTCTTCTAAACTATAGACATTATGAGATGTTAATACAAATAGCCTTCAGGTGAGAAACTTCATTGTAACTAGTATCAATAGCAGAAAAAATATCATTCACGAACTCACAAAATCTCCTCCTTTATATAATTGCATCAATCCTAATAATCGGGTCTCTGATTGGCATGTGTCTTTCTAAGGCATGAAATTATCAACTTCAGGTCTAATATGCAAATGCAAGGAAAATATTATGATGTACAAGGCTTACAGAAAATCCTTATAAAATAGCTTATCATACGTTGGCGTAGTAGTGGCTGTGTGGTAAGTTGCTTGCTTACGAACAACATGGTTCCGGGTTCAGTCCCACTGCATGGCACCTCACGCAAGCGTCTTCTACTATAGCCTCGGGCCGACCAAACCCTTGTGAGTCGATTTCGTTGACGGAAACTGAAAGAAGTCCGTCGTATATATGCATACATATATATATATATATATATATATATATATATATATATATATGTATGTGTGTGTGTGTGTGTGTGTGTGTGTGTGTGTGTGTGTATGTGCGTGTGTGTGTGTATGTTTGTGTGTCTGTGTTTGTCCCCCACAAACATCGCTTGACAACCGATGCTGGTGTGTTTACGTCCCCGTAACTTAGCGGTTCGGCAAAAGAGACCGATAGAATAAGCACTAGGCTTACAAAAAAATAAGCCCTGGGGTCCATTTGCTCGACTAAATGCGGTGCTCCAGCATGGCCACTTTCAAATGACTAAAACAAGTAAAAGAGTGAAGAGAGAGTAATATACGTATGCATTCAAAGAACGACGTCTCCTCTGCACCACATACATATGTTTATGGGTGTCTATGTATGTTTACACCGTTAAATGCTCGAAATACGAGACTAGGAAAACAGACAACAACTGATGAAGTGTCGTGCTTTCTGTGGTTTTCCATTTGTGTCCTTCGTTGTTCAAAAATAGTTCATATTGCATGAACTCGTGCTTGATATTTTTTTGTTGCACACGTTTCGTGACGTCCTGTGCCCATATATGCATATATATATATATATATATATATACGTATAGATGTCAGTATGTACATAAAGGGTAAAGACCCCCTTCGGTCATGAATGACCATGGGATTGCACGTAGAAAGTTACCCTCCTAGACACAAGTCCGGGCAAGGTTGTTTATGGAAGACCAGCATACCGGCCACCCTTTTCCACGCCACCAGTGTTATCCAAGGGAAAGACAAAGGTCGATACAGCTTGGCACCAGTGACGTCGCAACTCATTTCTACAGCTGAGTGAACTGGAGCAACGTGAAATAAAGTGCCTTGCTCAAGAACACAACACGCAGCCCGGTCCGGGATTCGAGCTCACAACCTCACGATCGTAAGCTCGACGCTCTAACCACTGAGCCATGCGCCAGTATGTACATATACGTATGTATATATGCATATATATTATTTATATTACACACACACACACACACACACACACACACATATATATATATATATATATATATATATATATTGATGAAAATGGTAAGACAACAAAATAATGAAAGAGACCTCGATATTATGTACATAGAGGAATTTATCTTTACAGATATATATATATATATATATATATATATAAAACAATAAATTTAATAGAGAGATAGAAATGACACTCCAATAATTCATTTATATCATAATATAACATAATATATTACGAAGATAATATAATATAATATAACATAAATAATCATGCTCTCAGGACATGAAATTAATAGTTGCACATAAAAAAGTACCTAGTGTTTTTTAAGTAATATTTATCTCTCACAAGATGGATCCCTTTTTTGCGGATCTTAATATCACGGAACATTACACTACACACACATACATAGATTGGATAAATGTTAATATTGGTTTCAAATGTTGATACAAAGCCCGCGATTTCGGAAGGGTTAATCGGTGATATCGACCCGATTGTTAACCTGCTACTTATTTTATCGATCCCGAATGGATGACAGGCAAATTTGACCTCCTTAAGTAAAGACGGACCGAAATGCAGCTAAAGAATTCTGGCTGGCGTGCTAACGATTTTGCAAGTTTGCTGGCCTGGAGGATATTAAAAAATTAAAAATAAATAAATTAATTATAGAGCATGTGTGTCCTTACACTAATGCTTTTTTAAGATGTGAGCTTTGTCACTCGGAGGAGAATCATATCCTAATAAAAACGTCTGCTATTTTGAATAAAAGATTAGTAACGGTGAATTCTTGCATACGCATATATTATTATTAAGGAATTTCAAAATAGCAATTAATTAGAATAATTTATTTCTCACGATATGAATTTGCTACAACGTGAATAATAGTCAACAAAGAAAAAAATTAAATTATTTCTGAAGCTAAAATGCATAAAATGTGATCACTATCTTTACTTTCCTGTATTTTGCATACATAAACTGCGATAACACGAAAATATCGCTTGTTTTTTTGCCTCGATATATAAAAATAGCACATGATCAGCAAATAATAAATTCGTGACAAACATTTTTTAGGTTTTGCAACAACCAATCAAATTTTAGTATCTAATCGTACAACAAAATAGCTTAGTTATGCAGCTTCCCAATTCCAACCTTGTGAATAAAGCTAAAATTTTATAAACTTCGATACAATTTGCACACTTTAATTTTTTCAAAGAATACTTTTAACATTAGCAAACAGAAAAATTCAGCCATATCTATATGTGTGGAATTCAATGCGAGTTGTTTGTATGCGTGAGTGAGGGAACTGTAAATGCCAAAGTCATGTGAAAGGATGAGGTTTGTTTTACTAAGTGAATCCGTGACATAAAGAGTGTTATGAGAGAATGAAAGGAGAAGAGAACGAGAGAAATATAGAAGCATGAAGAGAACTTCTACAAGTATGTGTATGTGACCGTATATGTATATATATATATATATATGTAGATATAGAAGTATGTAATTGTATGTGTGTATATGTATATATATATATATATATATATATATATATATAAGTACATTAAAAGGCTTCTAAAAGAAGAAGTGAGTACTAGATACACAAAAGTTGGATAAATTCAGTGAAATGAAAATTAAAAACGTTTACAAACTCGGTTCATCTTATACTGCAGTTTCGTCTTTTTCAGCATTAAATATAATTTATCTGCTCAGGTCAGATTCTTCAGTAAGCAACCTGTTATTCTAGAAGTACATATCAATAGAAGCATGTGCGACTCTACATGCTTCTATTGATATGTACTTCTAGAATAACAGGTTGCTTACTGAAGAATCTGACCTGAGCAGATAAATTATATTTAATGGTGAAAAAGACGAAACTGCAGTATAAGATGAACCGAGTTTGTAAACGTTTTTAATTTTCATTTCACTGAATTTATCCAACTTTTGTGTATCTAGTACTCACTTCTTCTTTTAGAAGCCTTTTAATGTACTTATATATGAATAACATATAGCCTATGGCTAAAATGTCTTTTGTGCTAGATCACCGGCGATAACAATTTATTTTATCGCCTTTTGACTATATATATATATATATATATATATATATATATGTATGTATGTATGTATATATATGTATGTATGTATATATGTGTATGTATGTATATATATATAAAGTTAATCCAAACAAGAAAGCACAAGAAAACACAACAACGCGAGGACGTGGAACAAGTATAATTTTATTGGACGCTCAGGAAATTAAGAAAGAAGGAGGATTTAAAGTTTCGAGCGGAGCTCTTCGTCGGAAACATAGGAGAAGGAAAGATCCAGAGAAGGGAAGACAGAGGAAAAAAGTCGCCAACGGTACACACGCGGTTACATTTTGAAATGTATATATATATATATATATATATACCATTTATATTATATTATATATATATACATATCTATATATATATATGAATGTGTCTGTATTTGCGAAGATAACGGTGACTGTGTACGTGTGTATAAACTGCGAAATACAATGCGCAGAAATACGGAACACAACCCTCTCAAAAGATAATGTATCCAATATCCAATGTAGGGTTGAGAGGATAAATGACATCAATAAAACCCCAAAATTACATAAACATTAAATCTTAATATGAAAGACTTAATTTATTTTGCCTACATTCAAAATTACATACACACACGCACACAGACTTATATAAGATTTCTACGTATATATATATATATATAATGATCACAAGACGGTGTAAGTGGGTATATATGCTAATGGGTCAAATAGTTGTGTATGCGTATACATAAATATACCCCTACGTATGTTTAAATGGAAGTGCAAGTACATACAAAGCACACGAAGCACGCATAACGTAAAACGTTGCGCGTGGAATTATTTAGTAATAAATATGGCGTATATGACTTTTACGGGCTTTGCATGCATGTAGTCCGTGTTCCTGCATATATTTACATACATACATACATACATATGTGTGTGTGTATACATGTATATACATACATATGTGTACATATATACATATATATATGCATATACATATATACATATATATGCATATATACATATGCATATATGTATGTATATATATATACACTCAATAGGGTTGAAGAGAACCATATTCGTAAATCACATTCCTTTGCGACATTACTGGTGATAAATTGACAGTAGTATTACACTTACCGTAAATCCTCGTGTATAATTCGCATTTTAGGTCAAAATCCCTAGTGCGTACTATATACGAGGTTAAAAATGAAAAGTATTTTCTAAGCAATGTCCTAGTCTCTATTTGCTGTCCGGCAATGTTTATTCAGACGCATTTTGTGATGTCGGGCGCAAAAATACGCACGGAAATACCTTAAGCTAAGCCTGAAAGCAATGAAGTCATAAAAGAATCATCCATAACTTGCAGTAAGCAACATTTATTAAAATATAAGTATTCAGAACACAGAATAACATGTAACAAAAACAAGTTACAAACATATTTACATTCCCATATAACAGTTAAAAACGTCACCATTATTGTATTACGCATGCACGGAAGCGTTTGTTCGACTAGGTGCTGCTGGCTTAATTACTCAAGGCCCAGGTTAGAGAAGGGGTGCGTATTATAGACAAGGTTTAGGCGTTTCAGAGGTACATCCCCCTAAAAATCCCCTGCGTATTATATATTTCTT
>NW_021835030.1:0-20000 GCF_006345805.1 Octopus sinensis | reverse complement strand
TTTATGTGTGATATGTTTATTTACATGTATTATGTCATATTTTGATACTGTTTGAGGTGGATTCAAAACTCTATGACAGCTCTATAATACTAAATGAATCTCTGAACCCTTATAGCATGCAAATTATTCTCTGGAGTTCTGTGAATCTTTTAGATTTGAAGTGTATATACCAAATCGTTTATTCATTTCTTTGAATCTGATCAAGGTGGGTACATATCTCTGATAAGACCCCAATATGGATAGACATTACAACTAAGACTATTACATTCTCTGATGATTTTGTTTCATTTGCGTTCACGGAAGGTTTTACAACTCGGCAAGCATTCCGCAATATCAGTGAATACATAATTCACTGGAAGTTTGGATGTATTATTCACCGGAGATTTTGAATGATGTACACACTCTTCGTATTCTGCAAGTTCATTAACATCATCATCATCCTCGCTAATCTGAGGGTATCTTAAGTCCGCCATCACATAAAATGCCATACGGTCGGAGCGAACCCCAGACATCATGGCTGTGAAATGAGCTTCTTATCCACCTTGTGTTCATATACATAGATAAGTATGCACATAGTTATATGCTGCACACTACATACTACATATAAATGTTTATATATTCATACGAATGTAGGTGACTGAATATATAAATATATATATATATAATGAGCTAGAAAAGGAGAGACAGATAGATTGGCCAGAAACAAACAAACAGATAGATTCATAGATAGACAGACAGATAGACAAGACAAATAGAAAGATAGATGACAGATAGGCAAACAAACATATATATATATAATATATTATATATATATATATATATATATATATAGATATATATATATATATATATATATATATATAGATAATATTAGATATAGATAGATAGATAGATAGAATAGATAGATAGATAGATATATAGAATAGATAGATAGATAGATAATGATGGATAGATAGATAGATTGATAGATAGATATAGATGTGTGGTTGTATAAATAATGTCTAAATTTATTTTTATCAGCTCCATTGTGACACTGAAGACTGCGTCTTTTGATCTGCTTGTGCTAAATTGCTCGTAAATAACTTCAGCTAAGTCTCTCCATGCCTTCTCTAATAACAGATTAAGATTCAAAGATATAAACAGAGATATTCTTTATGATTTCGTGTCTTATCGATCAACACCATCAGCGCCAATAGCATCGCCATTGTCGGCGTCGTCGCCGTCGTCGTCATCGTCATCGTCATCGTCGCAGCCATTGTGAAAACGACCTCCAGTACCAATACAGATACTAAAACCAACATCATTACGCCTTAATCATCATCATCTGTCACATCTATTCTGTGGGAAAATCATCATCACCACCATCATCACATCATCATCATCATCATCATCATCATCATCATCATCCTCCTCCTCCTCCTCATCATCATCATCATCATCATCTTCATCGTCGTCGTAGTCGTTGTCATCATCTTCCTCATCATCATCGTCATCGTCATCATCATCACAATAAGCTGTAAAACAACCACCATTATATTATGATCAGTCAACATCGTCATTTTCAATATCATCATCATCACCATCGTCGTCATCATCATTGTTATAATCAGCACTCCAACCCCCACATCACCCCCACCACTACCATCATGAATCGTCATCAACATCATCGCCATCATCACCTCGCACTCCCCTCATCTCATCGCTTTTTTTCCAAACCCTACTACTCATCCTCATTAATCTTCTCATCTTTAGGCGCCAGCAAGGATATGTATACCACCATCATCACTACCACCATCACAAGAAAACAACAATAACAACAGCAACAGTATCGTTAATCTCATCATCCTCATCATCATCATCATCATCATCATCATCATCATCGGCATCAACATTACTACCATCGAAAAAAAATATTACTAGCCCCACTATACACCAGCACAAATTTCCCAGTCACAACAAACATCACTTCCACCACCACCACCACCACCACCACCACCACCACCACAACCACAACCACCACCACCAACACTACCACCTCCACCACCACCACCACCACCACTACCACCTCTCCACGAACACCAGTAAACTACAACCAAAACTACATCCCACCATATTACGTCATACCACAGAACCGTCATCATACCAGGGGGGTCCTGATAAGGTCCTGGAGGAATCTGTAAGATTTTATTCAACACATTTCCTTCTCAGGTTCGTACATTTATTGCAGCGGTCCCTTATAAGCCCTGCAAAAGAACTCGTAAGGTTGGGCCTCCAACGAGGTCTTTCGTGACACCCTTGAAACCAGGAACTGCAGCACACGATGGCGTGCTAAAATATTCCTGGCTGTGAGTAAAAGAAATACAGGAGGATGAATTAATTGCGATTTTATTCAACATTTTCCCCTATCAGATTCATACATTCATTGCAGCAGTCCTTCAGTTTTTGAAAACCCAGAAAAAAGGACCTCAAGCCAGGCCTTTCACGACATTTTTAAAGTCAGGAACTTTTCAACATCCCCACATACCCCTCCTTATAATTCAAGAAAAATACGCATTGAATAATGATTCTCTGCAGAGCCTGTGGCTTGGTGACTAACCGGGTGGTCACGGCTCGACTGGCTTGTATCGTGTTTTTTTTTATTTTCTTCGATAAATGATAATAGTGACATGTCTTGCGTTTTCTTCTTTCTGGGTTCCGACTTCTTTTTTCCTACTTCTCTAAAAGACAGCTTCTATCACCACACATAACCGAACACACACACACACACACACACACACACACACACACACACACACACCACACACACATACACACACACACACACACACACACACACACAACACACACGCACGCACGCACACACGCACATGCACAACATACACAATGGTAAATATGCAAAGTTAAATACACACATTAATGAATATGTATACCTGTATATGTGTGCGTGAGTGCGTGCGTGTCTAAGTGTGTGTGTTGCGTGTGTAAACAAATTTAGGGAGTGGTAGACGGAGAAAATTGCAGAACATGCATACACACGTACAGACGTATATACATACATAGGTACATATATATGTACATATATATACATATATATACACACATACATGCATATATTTTATAAATTCAGTTATACCTATATATACATCTATATGTGTATATAAATATATATATATACAGACATATTTACGCATCTATGTATATATACATATATATATATATATACACTCTCTTTAATCACTATTTATACATTCACCCACAGACACGCAAACATTCATGCACACACACATACATACATATATACATACATGCATACATACACACACACATCTGTTTCTCGACAATATCGTCCAGTATTAGCATTTCCACCGCCACCACCAACACCACCATCACCTCCACCACCACCACCACCACCACCACCACCACCACCACCACCGTCGATGTCGCCACCACGATTACCAAGTGTAATACAGTCATCGTCAAACGCAACAGCAACAGCAAAATACCACCACCGCCACAAACGCCACAACCCCAACCTAACCCGCACACAATCTTCAGTTAACTACCCCTATTATATCTTATTCTTGTCGTTCAGTCCTCCTCTCCCTACACCTCCATTTTAGTCAGGAGAAGAAAGTTCACTCAGGAATGATCAAAGCACGTTACATCAGCCGTCATTGACTACGTCAGATTCAGCAACATTTCTTCATCAGTGGATTTTTACGTAAGGGACGCCATTTTGAATACGGCTGCATTCAATTAGGGAGGCCCTTTGATATACGGCTGACCCCCTACAGATGCTGGCACGGAAACGACCGAATCCACAGACTGACAAACAGGAAGGCATCGAGAAGAATGCATCTGTCTCTCTCTGTGTGTGGTTTGAGCTGGAGAGAGATTGACGAAGCAAGCGAGCGCAGAGAACGATAGAGAGAAAGGAAGAGACGTATGTGTTTGTGCATATGCAGACGTGTATGTTATGTGGACGTGTGCGATGTCTCATGTATGCCGCCAATGTATATACCCATAGATTTCTCTATCCATTTATCAATCCATTTATCGGCTTATCTATCCAGTTATGTATTATTCCCATTTATAAATATAATCTCTTAATTTATCTACTTATCAATTTATGACGAGTTTCTTCTCTTAGTTTCTTTGTCAGTTTGTACATTGCTGAATATGTCGATTTCAATATAGATACATCCATACAGACCACACACACACACACACACACACACACACACACATACACACACACAACACGCATATATACTCACATACATATGCACATATATATATATATGTATATACATATATAAATATATGTATGCATGAATGTACATGTGCGTGTGGGTGTGTGACTATGATTATAGATATGCATATACATACACCCAATATATATATATTATTATATATATATATATATAATATATATATATATATATATATATATATCTGTATGTATATATGTTATATAATAATAATAATAATAATAATAATAATAATAATATATATATATGTATATATATGTGCTTCTAAACGTTTACAGACAAGCATACATACATGTCTCTCTCTCTCTCTATATATATAATATATTATATATATATATATATATATATGTCTGTATGTTTGTATATGTATGTATATATACATGTATCTAAACGTATAGATACAAGCATACATGTATATATATATGTATACACATATTTACATCTATACAAGTATATACTCATACATTTATATACTAATACACATTCATACACACACGCAGACACACATACACACTCACACACACACACACCCGAACACACCCGAACACACACACACACATATTTGGAGTGGATATCGGCAATGATGATACAATTGTTCCACGAACAGATCTACCTGCTGATATGGTTTGTTAGTAGGTGAATATTCTACAGACATCTGAAGAATTTATTAGAATTCCCATGAAGAACCAACGTAACATGGCGTGTAACAAAGCCATATCTTTATATCATATTCTCTGACCATTCGATAGATTATCGCACAGATTTAGTCTTTTGTCTAATTTCACGTAAAAGTAGCGGGATCACCTGAGGGAATGATGTATGAAAATGCTCCCATTTGCAGCAACAGGGGATTGATCCCAAAACATGTTGGCAGCGAAGCGTAGAAGTCGGCTATTCTTCTTCTTCACACTTGCACACACATCTATCTATCTATCTATCTATCTATCTATCTATCTATCTATCTATCTATCTATCTATCTATCTATCTATCTATCTATCTATCTATCTGTATATATATATATATATAATATGTCTGTATGTCTGTCTATCTATCTATCTATCTATCTATCTATCTATCTATCTATCTATCTATCTATCTATCTATCTATCTGTATATATATATATATATAATATGTCTGTATGTCTGTCTATCTATCTATCTATCTATCTATCTATCTATCTATCTATCTATCTATCTATCTATCTATCTGTCTATCTATCTGTCTGTCTGACTGTATGTGTATATCTCTGTATATGTCGTGCAGTGTACGGTGATAGCGAGGGGCATGAAGTGATACATATGAATTTGTATGCGTATTAGTGTGTATCTGTGTGTGTTTGTGTGTCTGTGTATGGTGAAATGGACGGGTGTGTAAGGTTGTGAGATTTAGCTGCCCAAGTTTGCATGTATAACTTGATACATAATGGCCTTTACAGATTTAGCTGTCTTACATACATGGGTGCACGCCCACATATACAATCCTACGCACACATATATACACATATACTGCCCCAGGAAGAGCACGGTGAGACTGAATCGAAAGCCACGTGGTAGCACAGCAAATTTCTTAGCTATAGAACAATGACTGTGCTTAAATATCTTTATGACATTGTGTAAAACAAATTGGTTTATATCGTGATACTAAATGATAAAATTAAATATTATCTATATTCAGAAATGCAGCTACCAATGTCGGTTTCAAACTCTGGCACAACATCACCAAATTCGGGAGAGGGGGGGTCAGTCGATTACATCAGCCCATCCCAATACTAATCTAGTACTTAATTTACAGACCTCGGAAGGATGAAATGCAGAGTCGATCAAGGTGGAGCTTGAAATCTGAACGTAAAAACGAATAAAATGCCACTAAACATTTTGCGCCGGCGAGGTAAAGAACCCGCCAGCCGGTCTATTGATATTGACACACGGCCCGCAAGTCGATCACATTAATCTCATTGCTCAACCAGTACTTATTTTATCGATCCTGTAAGTATGAAAGGAAAAGTCGACCTCGGTGGAATTTGAACTAGGAATGTAAAGACAGACGAAAATAGCGCTAAATAGTTTGTCCGGCGCGTTAATGATTAATGCGACCATTAATATTACAATGATTACCAATTCTTCACAAGTGACCTGGGTTTTTCAATAGCATCATATTTTCTTCGTCAGTGGATTAACTGATTTGATTGCTCGTCGGATCTCTTTATATAATAATGAATGGCACACTCATCATTTTATTTTCATATATATTTGTTGTGCAGACGTGTGACCCAGTCGTTAGAGTGTTGCACGCACGATCGCAACATCGTCATTTCGATTCTCAGATCGGCAGTGCATTGTATCCTTGAGCAAGACACTTCATTTCTTTTTGCTCCAGTCAACTCAGCTGCAAATTGGTAATCCTACGACAGACTGGCTTTCCTGTCGGAGAAGTTGACGGTCTTTCTAGCCTAATCAGCAGGACAATACTGTGAGAAAACACATTTTGACCAGGCGTAGTAACAGCAGATAATCTCATCATCGCAATGATACAAGGATATTGAAGTTGTATCTACTCTGTTTTATTGTATGGTTTGTCTTTTTCAGAAGGCTGCACTATAGTTACATCATTTAACTCTCCTCTTCCGTGGTGCTGTGATAGTGACATTGAATTACTGATTTCGCTGCTTCTGAAAGAATGGAGATGCTGTGAGCATGTTGTTTTGAAGGGGTTTTCTGTTAATCCTGCAAATACTATTCTCATATTCCAATGAAATTATTATATGGACCAAACCCGATATAGCTAAACAATACAACACAGAAGCAATACAACATAAAATTTATGCATGTAAGGAAAACGATACTAGCAATACTGAGCAATATGGTGAATAGAAATTTCGAGATTTATCCATGTATATATATATATAATTATGTAAATACACATACACCTATATACGTATATATTAAATGTATATATGTATATATATATATATAGGCAAGTATGTTTGTGAGCGTACATATAAGCGTGCATATACATTTATATGCGTGCTTTATATGCATCAATAAGAACATACTATGTATATTATGCATGCATATATTTATATATATATATATATATATATATATATATATATATATATATATATATATACATGCACACACGCACTCACACAAATACAGGCGCTGATATATACATATATATTCATCTGCATATTCACAGTCGCATAGAGGAAAAATACAAATGCATGCATACACATATATAGACATAGATATTCATAGACACACATATCGGTATATATGCACATCCTGAAAGATTCATCGACTGACAACTAGAATGATATATAGATAATATATTTTTCAAAGGTATCTGTTAACCAAATTTATCACAGAACTGTAATTACTTGTAGCTATTGACGTTAGGATTCTCTTGGTAATCAGGTAATGGACGTTATGTCTGATATTAATTTCTAACTAGTTTTAGCTTTTATTGGGTTGAGATTTGCGTTTTATTTTATCTCATCATTAATATATATATTTACGAATGTATATATGTGTACACATGCATATTCATATACACTCATACACACACATACGTGCACCCGCGCACAGCCATAGATATAAATGTGTGTGTGTATGTGTGCGTGTGTATGTGTGTGTGTGTGTGCGCGTGTGGTCGTGGGTGTACGCCAGTTTGCATATATGCGCATACGTTTTCACATAGTTCTGTATACGTGTACATGTGTGTTTTCATATATATACATACATATATACATACATATATAACTGCATGTAGGCATGGAGATACATATATATATGCATTTATATAAGCATATATAATATAGAGAGAGAGAGAGAGATAAAAATAATATACACACATATACAGATATGCATACCTACATACATGCACACGCACACATAAATGTATAATTATATATTATATATATATATATATATATATATACATATATATATATATTATATGTAATATATGTATATATTTATATATATATATATATATATATATATATAAATATATATATATATATATATTATATAATATATATATATATTTATATATATATATATATAAACTATATATTTTTATATATATATAATTATATATACATATATATATATATATGTGTGTATGTATGAATGTATGTATATATGTATTATATATTGTATGTGTGTATGTATTTTATTATAATATGACAAATGGGAATCCCATCGGCTGAACATAAATTTAGTCGCACGATATGCTTGAAATAACACTTAAATCCCCCTCAAATCACACCTTTACCACATTAAAAGCCGCACGCATCGGATAATTTAATAACGGCTACATCGGTCTTAGAAAGAATAATGCAGAAGTCTCGTAGTTCCATTGCCTTCTATGATAGGTCTGTTCGACCAAAAAACAGACCCATGGTTATATCAATATTGTGAGCAACGAAATCATCAGCATCAACAACAGCAACTGAAGCTGTAAAAGCCAAAGCGTTATATAAGAAATCTATTACAGTTCTACGGACATAGTGTTGTAGATAAACACATTGGTCAACGCAGTGCGGTCGCATTGATGTCCTGTATCAAACCCTAGACAAAGTACCAAGGTAATTAACATAATTCAGCTGAAGTAAATATGTCACAAAATGCAGGGAGCAGAATGAGAACCATGTACCCCAGTGCACTGTTCTCATAATGGTTAGGGTCGAAAATCCAATACAACAACGAAGTTCAATACGAAAACACCTGAAGATGGCTGGAGAGTATAACAGCTGAAACGTAGTGAAAATAACAATCAAGATGATGACAACAGTCCGACTTATATAAACAGTGTATATGACAAACCCAGTTATTTGAAATATTCTGTATATGAGAAACGATTGTCAGAGTAAAGGGCCGTAATGTCACGTGTTTTATACGTTTTATTTGCAAAATTCTTTTCAGAGCTGATTTTGGATTTTCCTCTGTAAGTCATACAATAAACTAACGTTGTTTCCTGTGGTATTTTCTCTAGTACTACCAAAACTACTACCAACACAACCACCGTTGTAGATACTATGAGCACAACAACCATTGCCATCACCGTTATCTTCACCATCTGCAACACCTCCATCACCATCACCACCACCAAAACAAACACCTGCACCACCACCACCACTACCACCACTAAACCAATCTCGACCACCATAACCACCACCACCGCCACCACCACCAACACCACCACCAACACCACCACAACCACCGTTGTAGATACTATGAGCACAACAATCATTGCCATCACCGTTATCTTCACCATTTGAAACACCTCCAACACCAGCACCACTACCACCCTTACCACAACCACCACCACCACCACCAAACCAACCTCCACCACAACCGCTGCCATGATAAATATCACCACTGCCACGTCTATCACCGCTACTACATCCACTACTTCCAATACCACTGCGGGAATCATTACTACAACCACCGTAACAACCACCATCTCCACAACCACTCCTAGATCTCAACCATCATAACGACCACCATAACCATAGCCACCACCCTGCCTTCAGCATTACATCCATCGCTACAACTATTGCCACCACAGCAACCATTACTACTAACACCGCAACCATTATCGTCACCACCCCCAACATCACCAACACTTCTACCACTCACAATGAGATCTATACTCCTAAACGGTAACACCACTACCTCCAACAACCACAAAATCCATAGTCAGAACCATGTCAACGAGGGAACCTCTACGTGGTTATTAGATGGCTAGAAATAATAACCATATGTGTCTGAAAAGAATTCTTATTGTGTGATGTACGAAAAAAATGTTACATAAGATATTTTAGACAAAGGGACCCGTGAATGGCGTGATGGTCATGAAAGGAATATCTTCGATGAAATGTTTGCTCAACCACCATTTACCTAGAGTTATACCACTACCATCACCACCACCACCACCACCACCATCACCATCACCACCACCACAACAACAACAACCACAATAGTAATAATAATCCTTTATACTATGGGTTACAAGGCCCGACATTTGAGGGAGGTAACTAATCGATTACACCGACCCAAGTGCGTAACTGGTACATATTTCATCAACCACTAAGGCAAAAACGACCTCGGCGGAATTTGAACTGAGAACATAGTAACAGACGAAAAACCCGGCTTGCTAACGTTTCTTAATTCTTTATTGCCCACAAGGGGCTAACCAGAGAGGGGACAAACAACGATAGACAAAGGGATTAAGTCGATTACATCGACCTCAATGCGCAACAGGTAATTGATTTGTCACGCTGAAAGGATGAAATGCAAAGTCGACCTCGGCGGAATTTGATCTCAGGAAATAGGGACAGACGAAATACCTATTCTTTACTACCCACAAGGGGCCAAACACAGAGAGGACAAACAAGGACAGACAAACGGATTAAGTCGATTATAACGACCCCAGTAGTAAATGGTCCTTAATCATGGAAAACAAAGTTGATCTCGGTGGAATCTGAACACAGAACGGAACGCGTAGACGGGCGAAATACCGCTAAGCTTTTAACCCCGTGTGCTAACAACAACAACAACAACAACAATATCCCTCTGATAAAAACAAATACCTTCTGTTGGAAATTCTATTTTAAGCAATTGACCAACCCGAAACTGAAACAGCTAGAAAAAGCTTCTAGGTCAGTGCAGTCCAGCTGTGACCATACTGTTTCCCCAAGCACTAATAAGCATAATTTAATTCTTTTCTTTTTTTTATTGAATGGAGTAGAAATATCACACGAAACTGATTTAAATCCTATTCTACTATCCCCCATGAACCAAAGCAAATAAGTTACTGGTTAATGCCCGCAGCAAAGACGAGGTGGTCACGGCTAGATTTACTTTGATTATAGGTCTAATCAGTCCGGGTTACTATGGGGCAAAGCCAACAAAAACTAAACAGATACTAATTTAAGATAATAGACAACACAACAGACACATCAGCCATAAAAAATGAAGCAAGCCACGCATAAATCGTATTATATGAAAACTGTCTATGAAACAGATAAATATATTATCAAAAATCTCATTAAACAGAACAGAATATATATTACTCTCGATCATAAAACTAGCACTGAAGATAGATATATTACGAAAACACGAAAATTAAAAGTTTCCATATCAATAACAAAGTACAGACTGTCAGACCGTTAATAAACTGAATACAATCAATGTTATCAGTAGATTCTCCTGTAAACATGCAAGTTGTAAACTTCGTGATAACGTTGTGGAAATAATAAGTAACAATATTTTCTAACAAGACAGCAAGGAATTCTCAACGTGGTCGCTCTGTTTGCTAGATGTAACAACCGAATCTTCCTGAGATTACAACTGATTTGATAGACAAAAATAAAAAAAAAATAATATAATATAGATATTGTAGATAAATCGAAAATATTGTATATTCATAGATTGAACTCTTTTGATCATAGATCTTGAGTAGAGATAGTGTAGGAGGAGGAGCTAAACGCTTATGAAGCAACCTGACATTATATGACAATTAACAGAAGTGGAACCTGAAAGATTGATAAGAAAAATGCTATTAAATAATAAAATATATGATTGAAAAAGTGCCAACGCAGTATTCTGTATACAGTAATTCGACCAATTAGAAAAAATAGTCGAATCTCCCTCGAATGACACCCTTTTAATGTTTACAAAAAGCGTCAGGGACGATAATGTAGTCTTAGAGAAACAATAAGAAAGGATGAACATGATCTCGAAAAATTTGCTTAAAAGTCTATTCGGATATAGACTCTCTTTAATCTATTATATTCGGGGGACCGGTGTGACAGTCAGCTTTCTATCTACCTCCTCCGTAACTTAACTAGGTGCCATGTTTTTTACTATGAGCATATCCTTGGTTTATACTAGATGACGAAATCCAGAGAATGAAGAATACTTAACTTTTAAGAAATGCTCTCACAGATTTTGAAAGTAATTCTATAAAAGACGTCTGATGTGTCCCCATAAATGCATTTACATGATAGTGTTATATCTTCCATCAACTGGAATATTGGTGTACGAGGATACAAATCCACCAGTGTTTTAAATAGTCAAAGAATTTGAAAGTAGAAAGACACGGATATTTTTAAGCTAACATCTACAAATTCTGATGTTTCGGTTTCGTGACCTATGGTGCTTTGAAGCTGTCGTTCTTAGAATTATTCTAACAACTCTCAATTGTTGCAATTGAATAGAATTATAAAGCTTACGAGTTGAAAGAACTGAAATAAACGTAGTCTTATCGCTAATCTCCCTTTTGTTGTTCTTCATCTTGACTTCGAGTTTAACAGCTTCGAGAAACATTATAGATATGCTGTGATCAAGGCCTCCCTGACGAAATCGATTGATAGTAATCACGAAATGATGGCTTATGATCAAGGTTGGTGTGAAATTGTGGGTTGTACACGTAATCTTTTGATGGTGTCGGTGTAGTCATGTGTGATGATGAAGGACACAGTGTTGTATGTTCAAATAGTTGATGCATCGGTACCTTGATACAAACTTTATTTCATAAGTTAAAGATTGCAATTCTAAGAATTTTATCTTGTACCTTCCGTCACGCTACATTTATTTTTTAAGTATTGGTCGAAGGTTCTTTCTTGCTTTGTAAACTTGTCCATAGATCAAGGTTAAATAATTTGTAGAAAACACACTTAGTCTCATTTCGACAACATCGATTAAACGTGCAATCGATAAGGAAAATGCACTCTTTTGTAAAATCTATGTATAAAAACTAATACTTCTTTCGTACAAGCTTGGATTCGAAACCGAATCTAAGGATTCTCGCTCTTCTGAACCACTACCATCAACAGGCGCGAAAGAAATGTTCTTCGTCCTGTCAAAAAAAAAAAAAAAAATTATTATTTCCCTTTGACCGACGACCTCAGCCATGTCAGGCGAAGTTCAAATGGACAGGAGCTGATCTATTTAGAAACGCTCTCTCCTGCAGTATATCTGTCCGTCTAGCTGCCACGGCTGTTATAAATACGTGGTCAGCAGCGGGACACACAGAAAGGCCTAGGACGCAGAAAGACTGAGAGGGCGAGAAAAGTTCGGGACGCACACGTTTATACACACGTATTCTTATGTTTATATAGCTGTATATGTATACATATAAATATGTATATACATTTAACTGTCTATCTATCTATCTATCTATCTATCTATCTGTCTGTCTGCCTGTCTGTCTGTCTGTCTGACCCCCGTCTCTCTCTATATATATATGCGTGTGTGTGTGTGTATGTGTGTATGTATATTAACATACACATATACATATATGTATATATATATATATATATATATAGAGAGAGAGAGTGAGAGAGAGAGAGAGAGGAATAGATTGACAGACAGGCAGGCAGACAGATAAACAGATAGAAGACAGATAGATAGATAGATAGATAGATAGTTAGATATATAGATAGATAGATAGATAGATAGATAGATAGATAGATAGATAGATAGATAGATAGATAGATAGATAGATAGATAGATAGATAGATAGATAGATAGATAGATATTCTCATATTCAACGCTAGAATATGAGACGTACATATATGGTGGCGCCACATTACGTCGGCAGCAAATTTCAAGAATGCTCTGCTACTTCTTGCATTTATTCCATATCTCCAGCCTAAAGAGCAGCGGGTTGCCTGAAAAATCAATTAATCTTCCTAAAAACGCAACGAATCTTCCATTTTTTTTTCCTGATTTATATGAAATATTTTCCAAGTAAATTCCATAAACCCTGTTAATCCTGAACTTCTTTGGAAATAAAATACTTTGTATCAGTTACATTCATGCCCTGAAAACACCACACACAAACACATATACACACACACACACACGCACACACACTCTCACATACACACACACGTATATGGGTATATATATATAGTGCATATAGACACACAAGCACATGGAGATCGGAACATGTTGGTTTTCGCAAATGTGTAAACATCTACACATGCACGCAAGCGCTGAGTCACGCAAACAAACTCACATACACACATGCACACACATACATACACACACACAGAAGATACATAAATATATATATATATATGTATATATATATATATGTATATGTATGTGTAATATATATGTACAAACATTTACATATGCATATATATATATACACATAAATATATACATATATATATATACACACACACACCACACACACACACACATGCACACACGCACATACACACGTAAATTAACACAGATATATACATAAATATATATATATATATGTGTGTGTAAAATATATATGTACATACATTTACATATGCATATATATATATACCTATACATATATACATATATATATACACACATACACCACACATTCAAACACATACACACATATATATAATATGCCCAAATAAATGTATTAGTATTTATATGGGGAAGTAAGTATGAATATATATGAGTATGGCTGTTAATCTATATATGTTTGAGTAGTGAAAAATGATTCAAATGATATATATATATTCATTATTTAATAGCAATGTGGAATGCCCAAACTTCCACAGCAAAAGATTCATAGAGCGTAATATATAGTGATCAGATGACTCTACAAGCTATCAAGGTTAAATCGTATGTATTATTTCTGAAGAAATCCGTAAACATTCGATATATATACATATAATACTCTCGCAAAGATATATATACATAAAAGTTTGATATACAAATTTCCCTTTTTTTTTTTCGAATGCATCTTCAGTTTCGTGTGTGTGTGCACAATCGTCAGCGAAATGGAATGAATGAAATGCTTTCAGAAATTTGTTGTTTGGGTCTAAGTTATCAGCTCACGGTGTGTCGAATTGAAATTTGCTTTCTGAGAAAAAAAATATTGACGAATGTGTGTGCACGCGCACACAAAAACTGACATACACACACACGTATACACACATACACACACACATATATATATATATATATATATGTGTGTGTGTGTGTTTGGTTTGCGTACGTGTGCATGTGCTTCTGTGGTTATGAATATGTTGTAAATATGTAAAAAGACTTACACACTAAACGTACACAACCACGCACACATAGTCATTTATTTATATAAAGATATGATATTTATATATATACATACATATATATGTCATTCTTGTTGCTTATTTTGAGTGTATATACATATATATATATGTATATATATATATATATGTATATATATACATATATATATACACGCGCACATACACATAAATTAACATATATGTATGCGTATATATGCACACATGTCAAATATCTCTGTTATATCGAGCACTTTGTAAAAACATTCATTTTTTAACGAAGTGATATATTGCGCGTTCGCTTCTATTTTTTTTTTTTTTTAATTTCAATTTGTGTCTTACACATTTATGCACTTTAAAGGTTTTAAGCAACTGCAGGAGGAATTGTTATTTTTTTTTTTTTGCAACAACTCGTGTAATGCTTATTTGTACTGGCGTTTGTATGTGCATAGCACGAAAATTCTATTTGTTCGCTTCCGGCTGCTCAGATGTAATACACTTCGATAATGTCTTTACTTCCTATATGATATAATACAGTATATTATAATATATGTGCGTATGCTATATATGTATGTATATATAATATTATATATATAATATATATATGTGTGTGTGTGTGGTGTGTGTGTGTGGTGTGTGTGTTGTGCGTGTGTGTGTGTACGTACACACATATTATATATATATATATATATATATATTATATATATATATATATCTTATACATACTTATATATAGATAGATATACAATAACATACAAAATGTGATCGTTGTTACAAGGGAATTGCTCACTAACCGTAGACCCCCACAGATAAGTGAAGCGCTCTGTGAACAATTTAAAAGTGTCTTCACTTCCCACTTGAACACATGTAGTTAAAAAAACGGATGAATTATTTAATATTACAGCTCTGCCGATGTAGAAAGCCACTGTCGGTTACATCGACATCGACGAGGCAAATGTACGTACGACCATATACGAAATGAGCTTAAGTCCAGCTATTGAACCCGGTGGCTTCCCAGTTACTCCTCTGAAGTAAAATAAGTAGACTTTAGCTAAAACACTTCAGATATATTTCCAGAGTTCCCTTGTATGTGGTAAACTCTTTAAAACGCTAAAACAAAACATTATATTCTTTATCCACAATGGTTGAAGCAGAGTAAAATCTTAAAACTCCGGGCCAACATCTCTAACTTCACATATCTGCAAAACCAGGGAATGAATTACAGAAAGAAACTGATAATGTTCCTAGAAGAAAACGACTCATCGATACTAACGATGGATAATATGGCTTCCGTTCAATAAGAAATTCCCTCACACAGCTCTTACAACACTGTCAGTGTTTTGAAGCCGCTGTTGACCATACATATGTCAATGTCATATACTTTGACTTCGGAAAGGTCTTTGTTAAATTGTGTCACGATATGATCCATTGCAATCTGCAAAATCTGGAAATAACTGGCAAACCGAGTGTCTGCATGACTTCCTAAAAGATAAAAGCCAGGCCGTTTCAACCAATGGTGCTCTCTTTGATGAAACACAAATTCTGATGCCATTAGTGTTTATAGTGTTTTGATGCCATTAGTGTTTATAGTAGCACTCTTAGAAATATCCATAGTCATTCAGACAGCCACTGACACTAGCTACGTGGATGATACAATAAAGAACACCGCCAATGTCTCAAGATTACAGCGCGACCTGAATGAACCTGTGAAGGACATTTGTTCTTTGCTGCCTGAACTACTGCTCTTAACTCTAGTCACCACATAGCGCCAAAGTAACAGCGGGTCTTGAAGCGGATTCAGCGTGACTACACTAAAAGGTTACAACAGTACAGTAGGTGAATTACAGAGAGAGGTTGATAAAAGCTACGATTTTACTCTCTGAAGCAAGGAAAAGACAAATAATAAAAATATGGAAAATTTTTAGAAGCGCAAGTGCGTAATTTCGGGATCGATTGTTATACAAATGCCCGAACTGGGTCCCAGGTACCGACCACACCGTATAAATTCAGGATCGGGTACTTTAAAAGCTTAGAGTCCAAAGGCCCACAGCTATTCAATGCCTTGCCAAAACAAGGATAAAACCTACAAAATATGGACGTGGATGTCTTCAAACAGAAACTGGATATAATACTATACAAGATGAACCAAAGAGCCGGGATGAAGTAGCGATAAGGGAAGCAGAGAAATACACCCTCATACACCAAATGAGCTTAAAATCACGGCCAAAATCACAGACAAGGAGTGGTGATATGAAATCAACTTTACTGATTGAATCACCCACATGACCAAGGGGTGCAAAAGTAGAAAATCACCAAGTTAGTGCTCCAGTATAACTGCAGCCGCATGGCTGACAAAAATAAAAAAGAAATAGATTAAAATATATATACGTGTGTATGTGTGCGTCTATGCGTGCTTGTATGTATGTATGTATGTATCTATGTATGGAGAAATGATCTCTTAAGGTATATATATATGTATATGTAAATACACACAAGTGTATATATATATATATATATGTGTGTATATGTATATGTGTACATATATATGTATGTATATATATATATATATACACACATACACCCCCCACACACATATATTAATGATTCTTTTTACGTTCAGTTATAAGAAAAACAATTTTAGTAGTCGAAATTTCGAAGACACTCATTAATATTTTTTCTCTAATAATAATTATACTACTACTACTACTACTACTACTACTACTTACTACTAATAATAATAATAATAATAATAATATAATAATAATAATAATAAAATAATAGCAACAACAACAACAACAACAATAATATATATATATATATTTAAGGTAAACTTGGAAATATAGCGCGGCGTTCAACCATATAATAATATAAAAGAAAAATATATGCATCTGTACATGCATATATGCATACATATATATATATATCTAAGTATATACATTCTATAGTTAAATCTATATCTGTATATATATATATATATATATAATATATATATATATATATATATATGCCTGTATACAGGGTACAGGACGTCACAAAACGTAAACAACATGAAATACGAAGGCGAACTTGGTTATGCGAAAAGCGAGAGAAACATATGGAAAACAAAACAAGTAACATAGAGAACGACCCTTCATCAGTTGTTGGCTGTTCATCCACTCCACATTTCATGCAATTAACGACAATATGAGGCTTCGAAAAACAGTTGCACCCGCGAACTAAAATAAAATTTGGAATTTGCTTAGGGTCATATTTGGTAACAAAAACAGGACAGTGGAGACATACAACAGACCAAACAAAAAGGAACATGGAGGGCCGTTAAGCCAGACGAGTTAAGGTAGCAAACGGTGGAGAATTATTCTTTGACAAGAGAAAACATAGACGAAAAGACAGATAAGAATGTGTCTGGTCTGTGCGACAGACTGAAAGAAAAGAAAGATGGGCGATAGTCACGTGTGAGCAACGAGGGAGAGATAAAGTGAAGGAGGAAGAGGGAGAGAGAGAGACAAATAGAAACGGTGAAGGGTATGAAAAGTATTAGAGAAGGATAAGAGAAACCAAGGAGGGTGTGTGTGTGTATGTATGTATGTAAGTATATATGTATATATATCTATCTATATATATATATTATAATATATATAATATATATATATAAACATATATATCTATATATATATATATATATATATGTATGTATGTATGTATCTAAGTATATATATATATAATATTATGTGTGTTGTGTGTGTGTGTGTGTGTGTGTTATTTTAGTATGTAATGTATTAAACTTCATTTCGTTTTGCCACGTAATTTGACGTTTTCCGTTCTCTGTAGCAGGTGCAAAGTTAATGGCAAAACGTTGATGATTTAACTTGTATAATTTAACTATACCATTCATTAATTTGCCATCTCGTTTATTATATATTTTGTATATACATTTGCCATTCGAACTATATCATCTGCCTTAAGTTTTTCACTCGCTTCTAACGGATGGGGGGGTCGGATATTGTTATTTGCATGACGTTGTCGTCGTCGATATTATTATTATTATTAGTATTATTATTATATTTTATTATTATCATTATTATTATTATTATTATTATTATTATATTATTATTATTATTATTATTATTATTATTATTATTATTATTATTATTTTTATTATCATTATCATCATTATTATTATTTTTATTATCATTATCATTATTATTATTATTATTATTATTATTATATTATTATTATTATTATCATTATTATTATATTATTATCATCATCATCATTATCGTCTTTATTGCTATAATTATTATATCGCAATTATTTGATTAATGCTATTTTAATATCTGTTATGATTAATGTATAACTATAATTTCATTTGTATGTTTTTCCGCCGAGCACAAATTCTTCTATTATACAGACAGGATGCTTTTGATTTCTCTTGTATATTTCAAGTGTAGATGCTCTCGCCATGATATGTCGATTGTTCTGTTCATTTACATTGATTTGTTCCCGTATCTAATTTTAGATTTTATGCTGTTATTGTGCCAGAGGATCCGTTATTAACATGTGAATGCATGATCGTTTACGTTACTCCTTCTAGCACTCTCTCCCTCTCTCGTTCATCTATCGGTCTCTCTGTCCCTCTTTTTCTCACTATTCCTCTCTTTCTGTCTATCTTTC
>NW_021835029.1:42500-46205 GCF_006345805.1 Octopus sinensis | reverse complement strand
GGTTTACGTAGGGACCTTGTCCGAGCGCCTTTTACTATGGCCTCGAGCCAACAAAGGCTTTGTGATTGGAGTCGGTGGACGGAAACTGAAAGAAGCTTGTGTGTTTACGTACCCATAACCTAGTAGTTCGGTCAAAAAAATAGATTCACTAAGTATCAGGCTTAACAAGAAAGCAGTAGGGCTCATTCATTCGACTAAAAGCTCGTCAAAAGATGGTGCCACTTATGGTCGCAATCCAATGACTGAAACAAGTAAAAGATGCAGGCATGTATATATGTATGTACGCAAAATAAATTCTGTATTCTAGTTGATATCATGAATTGAATTCAACACTATAATTATATGGCATTCTGTGTTGTGGCGTATATCGCATATATATAGGCGCAGGAGTGGCTGTGTGGTAAGTAGCTTGCTTACCTGCCACATGGTTCTGGGTTCAGTCCCATTTTGTGGCACCTTGGGCAAGTGTCTTCTACTATAGCCTCGGGCTGACCAAAGCCTTGTGAGTAGATTTGGTAGACGGAAACTGAAAAAAGCCTATCGTATATATGTGTGTGTGTGTGTGTGTGTGTGTGTGTGTGTGTGTGTGGTGTGTGTGTTTGGGTGTGTATGGTTGTGTGTCTGTGTTTCTCCCCCAACATCGCTTGACAACCGATGCTGGTGTGTTTACGTCCCCGTAACTTAGCGGTTCGGCAAAAAGAGACCGATAGAATAAGTACTAGGCTTACAAAGAATAAGACCTGGGGTCGATTTCTTCGACTAAAGGTGGTGCTCCAGCATGGCCGCAGTCACATGACTGAAACAAGCAAAAGAGTAAAGAGTAAGAATATATTTATTATATATTAAACGATACGATAGCGCGGATGTTTAGCTTGCGTTATATCAACTATCGCATAACATCTATATTTTATCAAATGTACAGTGTCTGCATTACATTATTTTAGTCTATGAAGAATTCATTATTATATACTATATAGTGGCATATATCTTAGTCCCAGTATATAATATATAAAGGTTTATGATACCATGTAGATTTAGCCATATTAATATATCCAAGCGCGTATATTGTTATATATTTATTATATTGCTAGATTCTTTGTCGTAATTTCTATTCTGTTTCTTTATTAATTATGGAAGGTGATAAATAAAAGTGGAAACTATAACTTATCTTTACGAGAGAACACTTCTTAACAAGTGATTGCACTTTCGTATCCTCTAGACTGGAGAGGACTATACTTATAGACAGACACACGTATGTGTGTATGTATACTTATAATTTATCTCTTTCCATCTTTCTCTCTCTCTCTCTCTCTCTCTCTTCATATATATATATATATATTATATATATATATAATATAGAAATTCGGGGTGAGTACTTGATAATTATAAGCACCTGTGTATACCGTTTGGTGGTGTAGGTGGTGGAGTAAATTGATCAAAATAAAATAAAAACATGATGCGAAGGATTCAGCGGTACATATGTTTCGGGCCTTTATTAGACAGATTTATAACAATGCATAATGTATGTCTGTGGCCTTCTTCAGCCGCGCACAACAGCTTCCACAAGGACATGTGTTACATCAAAATTCTTGGTCGGGGATGCGAATCCTCTCATTCGCGTACGACATAATGCGGCAGCAGCATAGAATTGAAGCGTCCATCTCCTTCTTCTCTCAATGTAGAATGAGGAAAACTGGATGTTGAGGTAATGTAAATAAATAAATACATATATAGACGTGAAGATGGAGGGGCGAGAATTCGGGACCAGGGATAACAAATGTATAAAAGGTGTAAGTATAGAAAAGTATAAAAATGTAGAGCATAAAGATATAAAGAGTTATAAGGAGATGTAAAGGGGGTATAAAGGATATAAAGAAATATAAAGAAATATAAGTAAATGTAAAGGCATAAGGTTATAAAGTAAAAATAGAAATAGAAATAAGAGTAAAAAAACATGATAAAAACATGTGAGTGTGTACGCGTATAGTGTCCGTGTATGCATGCGGATATTCTGTTGTATGTATGTGTGTGTACGCGCGTGCGTGTGGGTGCGTGTGTGTTTAGGTACGTGTTTACACGCGAGTGCGTGTGTATGCTAATAGGCTTGGAGGCGTATATGTACGCGTGTATGTGGGTGTATATATCCATGATGATATGTATGTACTAGAAGTCCATTTAATTCAAGAAACCAGATTAAATGCTCATGAACTCTGATTTACAACACATTAGGTCCCCAGACGAAACTGTGATTTACTGACAATTCTACAACTAAATTTTATCAATCTCCTGACCATGCTTGTCCGTAACCTCTATACATCCTTATCTTACATTCTTTTACATTTTTATCATGTTTTATCATGTTTTTTTACTCTTATTTCTATATATATATATATATATATATATATATATATTATATTTAAAATAGTGTACATTTAAACCACAAAAGAAAAACTACCCTTAACAGGATAAATTTTACATGCTAGAAATAGCAGCCAACACGGTCAAAACCACGATTTTATAGCAATTTTCGAAGTAAATGAAAACTAAAAACTTTTACCTTGTTATTTTTCTTAGCGGTTATACCAGGGTTTCGAATTCCTTTAGCAAATAAGATTATTTGCCATCCTTTAATAGGTAATTTAGCAAGACAATATTACTCGCCAGGCGAATTCTCGCCAGTAACCTGCCTCAATAACTAACTTATAATTCATAATATATATATATATATATATAATTTAAAGAGTTTGTTTCGGTCCATGTGACTTAGTGTTTCGCAGGTTTCAAACAGAAACCTAGTTCATTCAGGCAAAGATTACAGTGACTTCGAAGCTTCGACCAGTTAAGCCGTCGTCAGACGCTGGCTTAACGTGCCTAAGCCGTTGTCAGTAATACCCTTGTTTAAGAATAATAAATTTGTTCTCTACAAAAGTATTGAGTAAACCATCAGATTAATGCAAAACTGGTTTTATTACACACACACACACACACACACACAACACACCACACAGACACACACACACACCACACACACACACACACACACACACACAGAGTTAAAAGAACGTAAATAATACAGTTCTATATTTAAGAGATGAGAAATTATGT
The DNA here is from genome assembly GCF_006345805.1 of Octopus sinensis. Lineage (NCBI taxonomy): Eukaryota > Metazoa > Mollusca > Cephalopoda > Octopoda > Octopodidae > Octopus > Octopus sinensis. Next base: position 43,100 of record NW_021835029.1, on the reverse strand, counting down.
ACATTATTTACATAATTTACATTTGACGGATATTTGTCCTCATCTTTTTGCTGGAAACGTTGTCTTAACAACAAACAAGATGAGGACAAATATCCATCAAATGTAAATAATGTAAATAATGAACGTAAATAATGTTTGAAAAGTCACAGAAGTATATTTTAGAGAATGTTTAATAAAATATACTTCTGTAAAATATAATTCTGTACCTTTTCCAACTTTATTTACTTTTTTTTAACTATAATCTTTGATTCATATGGACTCCTAACCACTTTTCATCTATCTATCTATCTATCTATCTATCTATCTATCTATCTATCTATCTATCTATCTATCTATCTATCTATCTATCTATCTATCTATCTATCTATCTGTTTATCAATATGTATATGTATATGTGTATATATATACCCCCATTATCACCCCATTTTTCTTCAAAGTCTACTTGCAACTTTCCACCGCTCCCAGGGGAGTAATGCCGTACACTTTGGGAAGCACACGTATAAACGATTCCCTTTTTTTTACCTGACCGGTGCTTTACCATACAAGTACCTGGTGCACTTGAATCCTGAACTTTCATGTGTGTGTGTGTGTGTGTATATG
>NW_021835029.1:30000-40000 GCF_006345805.1 Octopus sinensis | reverse complement strand
CCATGCAGTGGGACTGAAGCCGGAACCATGTGGTTGATTAGCAAGCTACTTACCACACAGCCACTCCTGCGCCTATAGTATTCACTATAATTTCTAATAGCTTCTAAAAGTTGAGTAAAATCTTTATTCACTAGTTTTAGGGGGTCTTTTCCAAATAATATAATCCTTTACAATATTAATTGCAGCACTTAGTGAAAATTGTCATCCATATTTTATGGGTTGTTGTGTGAAAATTAGATTCCCATTTGAAAAGGAAATTCAATTCAAAATCAGATGGAAAAATTCAAGAATGACAAAAATTCAAGAAGGACAATCACCAAAGATCCCTGGCCTGGCAGTGCTATCGAGAAGCATTACCTGTTCGGGATAAGCTCTACAGGTACACTTATAAATGAGCAGATTTTTCTTCAAAGAGAAATATTGTCACTTTAAAGTGTGATTGCGGTTGTCGTGGTGGTCATGATAGTGGTGATAGTGGTGATGGTGATGGTGGTGATGCTGATTATGCTAGTGGTAGTGGTGGTGATGGTGATGGTGATGGTGATGTTGTTAGTGATTTGTGATGACTGTGGTGGTAATGGTGATGGTGGTGTTGGTGGTGGTGTAGGTTGCGGCGATGAGTGGTGGGAGGTGGTGACGTTCATAGTAGTGTAGATGGTGGTGGCGTGGGGGTACTGGCAGTGGTGGTGGTGATAGTGCTGTTGATGATGGTATTGATAGTTGGTTGTCATAGAAACGTGGGTTAGTTTTGTGTTGCTTCCACTTCTTTCTTTCGCTTTAAACGATCTCGAATGGATGAAAGGCCAAGTTGACCTCAGCCGGATTTGAACTCAGTATGTTGAGTGTCAAAACAAATTCTAAAGCTCTAACGAATATGCCAATTTACCTCTCTCTCTATCTCTTTATGTCTCTCTTTCTCTCTCTCCCTCACTATTTCTCTCACTCTCCCGCTTCCTCTCTCCCCCTCTCTCTCTCCTTTTCTCTCTCTCCACACCCCTCACACATACGTATACATGCATGCATACATATTCACACACACACATACATGTATGTATATGCATAATATATATGTATGTATGTATATATATATGTATACATAGATGGATATATATACACATATACAATATGTATACATATATATTATAAAAATATATTCATGCATACATGTGTATATACACATATGTATACATACATGTGTATACACACTCGTGTAACCCAAAAAGGTCACAAAAATGTAAGCCTAAAGACTTAACAAACCTATTCCTTTTTCCCTTTTCCCTTTTTCTTTTCATTTCCCTCTTTTCTCCTATCTATATTCCTTCGATAAACTCTAATTCATTCTGACGATGTTTGTTAAATGGAACGAGATAAATGCAAATTTACTTCGAAATAACAAACTGAAACAGCTGTAAATCTTCTTGAACTACAATTAAACTATGACCTCCTAATACCAATGATGTTGCTCCATTTCTTTTCTTATATATATATATATATTCAACTTACGATGAAAGTAAACAAAGTTTATTTTGGAAGCGTTGAGATGTATTGAAAGATATATGTGTGTGTGTGTGTATTCATACACACATACATACATACATACAATACATACATACATACATACATACATACATACATACATACATACATACGTATAACCCATCTGGAACAAATTATGGCTGAGTTTGGGTCCTGGAGAAGAGAGCGCAAGGAGTTTCGTTGGTCTCTCGCCCAACTGCGCCCCACGCATAATAATCAAGGGGGTTGCAGTGTTGGGAGTTAGGTGGCCAGATATTAGGGGTGATGTGGGCGTAGAAATTGTCTGACAGCCATGACTGGGCTCTCCTGCTTGTGTGGCAGAGTGCTGAGTCCTGTTGCCAGGCATGGGGTCTTCCAGCAACTACCCTCTTGATTCAGGGCAGCACTACCACCTCCAGGCACTTGATGTAGGCCTCCGTGTTGAGTGTGAGGCTGTGTGGAAAGATGAATGGAGGCATAATGTCACCATCATTAGTGACTACTAATGGAGTTGACTGGATGTTTGATTTAAACCACACGTTTTGGGCACATGGGAAGCGAACGGTTGTTCTGTCTGTTCCGCAGTTGTTCGCATTGGAACTTCCGGCGTGAAGTAGCACAGCATGTCATTTCCAAATTTCTGGCTGAATGAATTGCGGCATGGTACTGTTTTGCTCGCAGACGGTGCCCAACTGAGTCTACTATACTGTATAATCGGCAAAATCAAAAATGAACAATGCATATACACGAAATTTACCCATCGCAGCCTTTATATATGTATATATATAAGTGTGTGTGTCTGTGTGTGTGTATATGTGTATATATATGTGTATATTTTATGTGTGTGTATATATATATATATATTATATATATATATATCAACACACACACATACACATTTAATATATATGTATGCATTTACGTATGCATGTATGCATGAATATGTGTGTGTGTGAATATATATATATATATATGTGTATGCATATATATACTTTATTAATAAAGCTACAAAGTCATCACAAAAACTGTTACTCAGAGTTTCACATTTTAAATAAAGCATATTACTCTACCTCTGGTATTCGAGTACTATTTTGTCCACCTTGTTTCGCATTTATGTGCTTACTTTCGTATATATATATATATATATATATATTTATATATATATATAACAATTTAGGAATGGCCTAAACAGGCCATTCGTCCACCAGAAAGAGCAGCCAGAACTCCAACCGCCAAGTAGTGTAATTCGGAAATAAGGTGAAAATTTAAAAACATTTACCCTAATTCATCTTTTATACGATGCATCGTTTCAGTGTCTTTAATGATAGACCAGCTTAATTAAATTAAATAAGCTAGTCTACCATAGGTCACACTTCATCAGTAAAAGAAACCTGGGAGAGACGGACATACACGAGCGGACTGTATCAATGCCTCGGGAATGTCTGTCTTAAAATTTTCAAGACCAACGCATTCGCGCCAAACTTATCGTCGGCAGCAATATAAACTGCCGATTCCATCTCAGAATTAGTCAGAAAATTATCAATTAATCAATTTAGGGTAGCAAAAAATTCAGTAAAAATTTATCGCTACCAGCGGCCTAGTGGAAAAGAGAAAATAGTCAAAGACTAAATATGTATAAATATAACAATTTAGGAATGGCCTAAACAGGCCATTCGTCCACCAGAAAGAGCAGCCAGAACTCCAACCGCCAAGTAGTGTAATCGGAAATAAGGTGAAAATTTAAAAACATTTACCCTAATTCATCTTTTATACGATGGCATCGTTTCAGTGTCTTTAATGATAGACCAGCTTAATTAAATTAAATTAAGCTAGTCTACCATAGGTCACACTTCATCAGTAAAAGAAACCTGGGAGAGACGGACATACACGAGGCGACTGTATCAATGCCTCGGGAATGTCTGTCTTAAAATTTTCAAGACCAACGCATTCGCGCCAACTTATCGGCAGCAAATATAAACTGCCGATTCATCTCAGAATTAGTCAGAAAATTATCAATTTTTTACTGAATTTTTGCTACCTAAATTGATTAATGATAATTTTCTGACTAATTCTGAGATGGAATCGGCAGTTTATATTTGCTGCCGATAAGTTTGGCGCGAATGCGTTGGTCTTGAAAATTTTAAGACAGACATTCCCGAGGCATTGATACAGTCGCCTCGTGTATGTCCGTCTCTCCCAGGTTTTTTTACTGATGAAGTGTGACCTATGGTAGACTAGCTTAATTTAATTTAATTAAGCTGGTCTATCATAAAAGACACTGAAACGATGCATCGTATAAAAGATGAATTAGGGTAAATGTTTTTAAATTTTCACCTTATTTCCGAATTACACTACTTGGCGGTGGAGTTCTGGCTGCTCTTTCTGGTGGACGAATGGCCTGTTTAGGCCATTCCTAAATTGTTATATTTATACATATTTAGTCTTTGACTATTTCTCTTTTCCACTAGGCCGCTGGTAGCGATAAATTTTACTGAATTTTTTGCTACCCTAAATTGATTAATTGATAATTTTCTGACTAATTCTGAGATGGAATCGGCAGTTTATATTTGCTGCCGATAAGTTGGCGCGAATGCGTTGGTCTTGAAAATTTTAAGACAGACATTCCCGAGGCATTGATACAGTCGCCTCGTGTATGTCCGTCTCTCCCAGGTTTCTTTTACTGATGAAGTGTGACCTATGGTAGACTAGCTTAATTTAATTTAATTAAGCTGGTCTATCATTAAAGACACTGAAACGATGCATCGTATAAAAGATGAATTAGGGTAAATGTTTTTAAATTTTCACCTTATTTCCGAATTACACTACTTGGCGGTTGGAGTTGCTGGCTGCTGCTCTTCTGGTGGACGAATGGCCTGTTTAGGCCATTCCTAAATTGTTATTTATACATATTTAGTCTTTGACTATTTTCTCTTTTCCACTAGGCGCGCTGGTAGCGATAAATTTTTACTGAATTTTTGCTACCCTAAATTGATTAATTGATAATTTTCTGACTAATTCTGAGATGGAATCGGCAGTTTATATTTGCTGCCGATAAGTTGGCGCGAATGCGTTGGTCTTGAAAATTTAGACAGACATTCCCGAGGCATTGATACAGTCGCCTCGTGTATGTCCGTCTCTCCCAGGTTTCTTTTACTGATGAAGTGTGACCTATGGTAGACTAGCTTAATTTAATTTAATTAAGCTGGTCTATCATTAAAGACACTGGAACGATGATCGTATAAAAGATGAATTAGGGTAAATGTTTTTAAATTTTCACCTTATTCCGAATTACACTACTTGGCGGTTGGAGTTCTGGCTGCTCTTTCTGGTGGACGAATGGCCTGTTTAGGCCATTCCTAAATTGTTATATTTATACATATTTAGTCTTTGACTATTTTCTCTTCCACTAGGCGCTGGTAGCGATAAATTTTTACTGAATTTTTTGCTACCCTAAATTGATTAATTGATAATTTTCTGACTAATTCTGAGATGGAATCGGCAGTTTATATTTGCTGCCGATAAGTTTGGCGCGAATGCGTTGGTCTTGAAAATTTTAAGACAGACATTCCGAGGCATTGATACAGTCGCCTCGTGTATGTCCGTCTCTCCCAGGTTTCTTTTACTGATGAAGTGTGACCTATGGTAGACTAGCTTAATTTAATTTAATAAGCTGGTCTATCATTAAAGACACTGAAACGATGCATCGTATAAAAGAGGATTAGGGTAATGTTTTTAAATTTTCACCTTATTTCGAATTACACTACTTGGCGGTTGGAGTTCTGGCTGCTCTTTCTGGTGACGAATGGCCTGTTTAGGCCATTCCTAAATTGTTATATTTATACATATTTAGTCTTTGACTATTTTCTCTTTCCACTGGCCGCTGGTAGCGATAAATTTTTACTGAAGTTTTTGCTACCCTAAATGATTAATTGATAATTTTCTGACTAATTCTGAGATGGAATCGGCAGTTTATATTTGCTGCCGATAAGTTTGGCGCGAATGCGTGGTCTTGAAAATTTTAAGACAGACATTCCCGAGGCATTGATACAGTCGCCTCGTGTATGTCCGTCTCTCCCAGGTTTCTTTTACTGATGAAGTGTGACCTATGGTAGACTAGCTTAATTTAATTTAATAAGCTGGTCTATCATTAAAGACACTGAAACGATGCATCGTATAAAAGATGAATTAGGGTAAATGTTTTTAAATTTTCACCTTATTTCCGAATTACACTACTTGGCGGTTGGAGTTCTGGTGCTCTTTCTGGTGGACGAATGGCCTGTTTAGGCCATTCCTAAATTGTTATATTTATACATATTTAGTCTTTGACTATTTTCTCTTTCCACTAGCCGCTGGTAGCGATAAATTTTTACTGGAATTTTTTGCTACCCTAATTGATTAATTGATAATTTTCTGACTAATTCTGAGATGGATCGGCAGTTTATATTTGCTGCCGATAAGTTTGGCGCGAATGCGTTGGTCTTGAAAATTTTAAGACAGACATTCCGAGGCATTGATACAGTCGCCTCGTGTATGTCCGTTCTCTCCCAGGTTTCTTTTACTGATGAAGTGTGACCTATGGTAGACTAGCTTATTTAATTTAATTAAGCTGGTCTATCATTAAAGACACTGAAACGATGCATCGTATAAAAAGATGAATTAGGGTAAATGTTTTTAAATTTTCACCTTATTTCCGAATACACTACTTGGCGGTTGGGAGTTCTGGCTGCTCTTTCTGGTGGACGAATGGCCTGTTTAGGCCATTCCTAAATTGTTATATTTATACATATTTAGTCTTTGACTATTTTCTCTTTTCCACTAGGCCGCTGGTAGCGATAAATTTTTACTGAATTTTTTGCTACCCTAAATTGATTAATTGATAATTTTCTGACTAATCTGAGATGGAATCGGCAGTTTATATTTGCTGCCGATAAGTTTGGCGCGAATGCGTTGGTCTTGAAAATTTTAAGACAGACATTCCGAGGCATTGATACAGTCGCCTCGTGTATGTCCGTCTCTCCCAGGTTTCTTTTACTGATGAAGTGTGACCTATGGTAGACTAGCTTAATTAATTTAATTAAGCTGGTCTATCATTAAAGACACTGAAACGATGCATCGTATAAAAGATGAATTAGGGTAAATGTTTTTAATTTTCACCTTATTTCCGAATTACACTACTTGGCGGTTGGAGTTCTGGCTGCTCTTTCTGGTGGACGAATGGCCTGTTTAGGCCATTCCTAAATTGTTATATTTATACATATTTAGTCTTTGACTATTTTCTCTTTCCACTAGGCCGCTGGTAGCGATAAATTTTTACTGAATTTTTGCTACCCTAAATGATTAATATATATATATATATTATATATATATATATATATATATATATAATATATATATTATATATATATATATATATATATATATAGATAGATAGATAGATAGATAGATAGATAGATAGATAGATAGATAGATAGATAGATAGATAGATAGATAGATAGAATAGATAGATAGATTCAGCACGGTATTTAAGTACCACTTAGGTTATAGTTGGCCTGTAAAGTTGTAAACTTGCTAGCCACCTTATTATTGTCATTAATAGCGTTAATAATACATTTTTATTTAAAATTATATATATATATATATATATATATATATATGTGGAATTCTAGACTGTATTGAAATACACGCACAGTTGTAAGGTATCACTTGATTAACAAAGTTCTTGTTTATCAAAAAAAGATATCATTTAAGACAGTTTGATTCGGTTCCATTTTACCGAAGTCGATTCTACTACCTTTCTTCCTTTTCGGGTCGACGAAATAAGTACCAGTTGAAGACTTGTGTTTATGTAGTCGACTAGCCACCCCGACCACCCGTCGCTACGTTCTGAGTTCGAATTTCGACGAGGTAGATATTCCTTTCGAGGTCGATAACTTAAGCGCCAGTGAAACGCTGGAGTCGATGTAATCGACAAGTCCCCTCCCCCCCAAATTTCAGGCCTTCTGCCTATAGTACAAAGGATCATTATTATTATGCCTGTCTTTGTATTGTCCTCACTCCTTCGCCCTGGTGGCAAATAAAAGAAATCATCATGGTCATGATCATCATGATCATGATCCTTCTCCACCTCCCTCCTCCTCCTCCTCCTCCTCCTCCTCCTCATCATAATCATCATTAAGGCTGCGAGCTGGCAGAGTCATTAGAGCGCCGGACAAGATGCTTAGCGGAATTTCGTCTGTCTATACGTTCTGAGTTCAAATTCCGCCGAGGCCGACTTTGCCTTGCCTCCTTATGGGGGTCTATAAATTAAATACCAGTTTGCGTACTGCGGTCGGTCTAATCGACTGGCCACTTCTCCCAAAATTACGGGATTTGTACCTAGAGTAGAAAAGATTATTATTATTATCATTATTATTATTATTATTATTATTATTATTATTATTATTATTATTATTATTATTATTATTCTCACCAGCACCACCACCACCATCACCATCGTCTTCATCATTATCCTCATCATCATTTTCATCAGATGTGATCGGTGTGTGGAAAACCGTTGAGTCACCTCGCACCGATTTTTTCTTTGTTGTTTTTATTTATTTTTTTAATAATATCTAAACGTTTCATTTCTTTGGCACAGGTTGTTGACATCCATCTTTACTAACCTCAGTTATAGTTCGCTACCTAGGTGGCGCTTTACGTTTGGTAATCTCATTACTTGGAACGTGCTATTTCAAACTGATATCAGCTGTACGTATAGCAATATATTGATTACTCTATGGGTGTTATCGCACGCCTTCACGTAGTCTCTAGTGATATCGTCAGTTACTTTTAACACGGAAATATTGTTGTAGTTGTTGTTGTTGCTTCTGCTGTTGGATGTTGTTGTTGTTGTTGTTTTCTGTGTTCAAAAGTGTATGGCGGCTAATTATAGTTTAGAGAAATTGAGAAATTGGAGAAAAACGCATTTAAAACAAATTTTTGTACCGAATGTTTGTTTGTTTCTTTAATCGTTTTAAATTGTTTTTCAAGTTGTAACTGTTCTGTAGTTATCTCTGCCGGATCAGTTACGTGTGTGCGTTTGTGTGAATGTGTGTGTGTGTGTGTGTGTGTGTGTGTGTGTGTGTGTGTGTGTGTGTGTGTGTGTGTGTGTGTGTGTGTTGTGTGTGTATGCGTATGTATGTATGTATACGTATATCTGCGTTTATATGTAAATATATGTATATATATTTACAGGTTTCCGCTCCGACATCCGAAATCTGTAGTTTTATTATGGCAACCGAATAATTGTCACATATTACATTTACAGATAAATTCCTCTATTTGCATAATATCAAGGTCTCATTCATTATTTTCTTGTCTTACCATTACTATTAATGATATGTATGTATGTATGTATGTATGTATGTATGTATGTATGTATGTATGTATGTATGTATGTATGTGTGTGTGTGTCTTTGTCCCCCCACCATCAATTGACAACCGGTGTTGATTTGTTTACGTCTCCGTCAACTAGCAGTTCGACAGAAGCGTACGATAGAATGAGTACCAGGCTTTAAACATGGTGGTACTGGGGGGGGGGCGATCTATTCGACTAAAATTTCTTCAGCGTAGTGCCCCCAGCATGCTACTGCTAAATAATAATAATAATAATAATATGTGTGTGTGTGCGTGTGTGTGTGTGTATGTGTATGTATGCATATAAATGAGTAACAAAGATTTACAGGTGTCAATTCATTGTACATCTTTGCTACTCATTTATGATGCTACTCATCAACTTGTATTAAGTTACGAAACAATTTGTCGTGATATTAGAATTTATTTCAATCTATTTCTCTTTCATTTATGACTTTATACACACTCACACACTCACACATACACGCACGCACGCACACACACACATGTATGTATATGTATATATATGTACATATACAGGGGTTGACAAACTAATGGAAACACCTAGCATCATAGCATCATAATTTTGAAATATCTATAAAACTATCAAAAACTTGTTTATTTTTATGTTTTTTGATATATTATTAGCCTTACTTAATATGTTTTGCTAAAATTGCTATTTCTTTTTAGGTAATTAAAATTCATGGCAGGCGCTAGCGTAACGAAAACAGCCGAAATGTTTGGTGTATTAAGAAGTACTGTCTCGAAAGTAATGACAGCCTTTCTGAAAGAGGGAAAAACTGCCTTGTCGAAACAAAACTACGGAGGAAAACCAGCACTTTCAGATAGGGACCATCGGACTCTTACGCGAATTGTTAGAAAGGATCACAAAAGTACAGCTCCCAAATTTACTGCAGAGCTTAATGACCACCTCGAGAACCCAGATTCCACACAAACTGTTCGCCTGGAGCTGCACAAAACCGGATTTCACGGGAGGGCTACAATCAGAAGACCACTACTTTCAAAAACAAACGTTGCAAGGCGTTTAGAGTGGAGTAAAAACCTACAGAATTGGTCCCTATAGCAGTGGAAG
>NW_021835029.1:17500-25000 GCF_006345805.1 Octopus sinensis | reverse complement strand
GTGTATGTATATATATATATATATATATATATATGTGTGTGTGTGTGTGTGTGTGTGTGTATATGTGTGTGTGTATGTGTATGTATGTGCTCATGTATGTCTGTATGTACGCATAGATATATACGTATATATGTATGTATGAATGCGTGTATATATGTATATTTTCTGTGCGTACACACACACACACACACACACCACAAATGTAGCACATTTCCATTACACATCGCCCGACAATTATTTTTATGTTTAACATCACATATATGAGCATAACAAACTCTTTTATGCTGTTTCCCCTCCTTTTCACGACTCTCCTCGTTCTCTCCTCCGTTCCTCCTTCCCTCCATTCCCATCTTTCTTCCATTCCTTCTTTCCTTCGTTCTCCAGCCATATCATCTTCATCTGTCAAACACGGATACATTAATACGATCTATCAGTCTATCATTATAGATACACGAGGGATTACACTGTGAAGTTGCAGACGACCGTGTTTTCTCTCCATTTTTTGTCTGTTTTTATTTTTATATAAATATCTGTTTATTTGCTTGTTGTGTTGAATTGGTTGTTTGTTTGTTTGGTTGGTTGGTTGTTCGTCTGCAATATTTCAGTGTCGCAGACTGAAGAATACTTAATTTAATGTCTGATGTAAGATGACTGAGCGACAATTGGTCAAAAACCACCACAGTGACCGACATACGCGGGAAAGGCAGTGGTGGTGGGTTCTAACTGCAAGTGACAGAAGACTTTATAGTTATGCACACACACATACTCACACACATGTACACACACACACACACACACACACACACACACACATATATATCGCTGTCTGGTCATCTCGAGTATGAAAATTACCATCTGCAAAAAACCAAGGTTCCACTATGCTGCCTCATCCCAAAACTCGAGGACCACCAGTGTGGAATCAGTAATCAAAATTCCTTCCGCGATAAGATCAACTCCAGCTTTGTAGATAATCAAACTTTAGAAGAAGAATGGTCTTCCTTGAAAAAACATCATCTCCGAAGCTGCTAAATGTAATATCGGATTCTCCAAAAGAAAGAACGAAGACTAGTTTGAAGACAGAGGGGAGGAAATTGTTTAATGAAAAACGAAAGGCCCGGTTATCTCATGAACAAGATTCAAGATTGAGGTTTAAGGAAACTCGTTACAAGAAGATCAAACAAAGGTGCTAAATTTGGCTGAGGGAAGCTGCAGAACGCTCGGTGGCGACAGAAAGTAAAGGTGTTCCAACAGAATGCTGACACCTAAGATTTTAGGCATTCTATGCTGACATCAAACAACTGTTTGGTCCTGTGAAGTCGTCAAATGGCATTCTGCTTGCAGCAGACAATGTTAACGTCCTAACTTACCGGCAGGACAGTCTTGATTGCTTGAAGGAACATTTCTGTGATTTGCTAAATCCTGGGTCAACCACAGCAGAAAACTTCCTGAGAAATAGAAAGTGCGGTTAGGTTGCCAGAGGGGTGGTGGGTGGGTGTTAATCTTTCTGTCCCCCTAATTCCCCCGATTGTAATACCACGGGTTACTACATGTGGAACGTGCTTGAGAAAGACAATAACCGCTCTGCCTTGTAATAGCAAGACCGAGCTGATGGCCAAGATCATTGCAGGTGTTCAAAGAAATTCCCGGGGGCACAATGAGGAACGCAAGAGCCAGATTTCGGAGTTGTTTCTTAAACAACGCAAAAATAGAGTACAAGACATACAACACAAGGAAAATTCCCCTTCTTCAGCCGCCTCTGTTTCATCTACTCCGCGTTTCGAAGGTAAAGGCGAGACACGACTTCGTTGAAACAATCCTTCCCGCAAAAGCAGATTAAATAAAATTTGCGATTTTTGTGTGGAGGGGTAAATGTCTTGTACTCTACATACATACATACATACATACATACACACTTTAAAAAGATTATTACACTTAGATCCATCCATATATACAGGGTTAGTCAAAAAGAATGAACCGATTTCATTAGGCAATATTTTAATAAGGTAAAGCAACAGAAAACTCCAGCTAAGTCACAAGTATTTACTCACAATCAACCTTTATTCCCTGTCTTAGAAAGGGTTCAATGTGGCCACCACCTACAGCACGGGCGACATCAATGCGATAAGAGAATCCCTCCCAGACGTGTATCAGCATATCACGATCCAGTTACTACTTCTTTGGCCGTCTGGTTGAATGCTTTATCCAAGTTTTTCCATTTCGCTTCTATGTCAATACCTTCTGGAATCGCCTCAAGCTAAGCAAATTTATTCTTTACTTCCATAATGAACTTGCTTTTGATGTGCTGATACGCGTCTGGGAGGGATTCTCTTATCGCATTAATGTTGTCCGTGCTGCAGGTGGTGGCCACATTGAACCCTTTCTAAGACAGGGAATAAAAGCTGATTGTGAGTAAATACTTGTGACTTAGCTGGAGTTTTTCTATTGCTTTTCCTTATTAAAATATTGTATAATGAAATCGGTTCATTCTTTTTTACTAACCCTGTATATATGGATGGATCTAAGAGTAATAATCTTTTTAAAATTCATATTGATTGTGACACATAACTAAATTGATTCTAGCAGAGTTTATCACTTGTGCCCCCACTGCAGTTCGCCGACACCACGCCAGCCCTTGTCACCACCACCACTACTACTACATTCACAAATAATTCCTTATCCACCCGATAATTACAGCCTTAACATCCACTATCACCACCACCACCACCACCACAAACAACAACAACTACTACTACTACTACTACTACTACTACTACTACTACTACTACTACTACTACTACTACTACTATTACTACTACAGCTTATGAATTACTAGAACTTTGCTGTTACTAATTAACCAATGTTCTACGTTAGCAGCAGCAAAAGCAACAACAACAACAATAACAACAACAACAACAACAACAACTACTACTACTACTGCTGCTGCTGCTGCTGATGATGATGATGATGATGTTGTCACAGGGTCAGGATAATAAAAACAGTAAAAATAATATTAATAAAAATATAAACTAACTTTACTATAATACTAATGTAAATAATAATACTAATAATGATGATGATGATGATGACGATGATGATGACGATGATGATCATGATGATGGTGATGATGATTCTTAATGACAACAGCAACAATAGTTAAATAGATTGAAAAAAAGAAAATTTGATTGCAATCTTCTTCATCCGAAACAAATCTTCTTAACTAATTATAATTAACTCCAATCTAATGAGTTTAACTAACTCCAACTACTACTCCCACCGTTTGAAACATTCCCGATTGTACTCTAGCACACCTCACCTCCACCGCACCACTATTACCACCACTATTACCACCACAACCACCACTACCACTACCATTTCCACCACCACTATCACCACCGACATCACCACCGACACCACCACTACCATCACCACCGCCACCACCACCACCATCACCACCACCACCACCATCACCACAATCACCTCCACCACCACTGCCACCACCATCAGTCTCTATCACCTTATCCACCACCACCTCTGCCTATACCATACAGGACTGGTTCTATACCATAAACGCCATCATTCCACCAATAGCACCATCCGTACCATTACTAGCACCCACACCACCACCATTAGCAACCAACAACAACAGCAACAATAACAGAAGAACTACCACCTAACTATATTACCACTACTTCCACCACAACGCGACACCAAACGCCATCAGCAATACCACCACCACTACCATTCCAGGCAGTAATTCACCAAGCTCCTCCACGTCACTACCACCACCACCACCACCACCATCTCCACCACCATCACCTTCACCACCATCACCATCACCACCACCACCACCACCACCATCACCACCACTACCACCACCACCACCACCATCACCACCACTATCACCATCACCACCACCACCATCACCTGCACCATCATCACGTGCACTACCATCACCTGCACCACCATCACCATCACCACCACCACCACCACTACCATTTCCACCATCACCACCACCACCATCACCATCACCACCACCACAGTGCACTACCACCACATCATGCACCGTACTACACCAAAATGTCATCAAATATCACCAACACCACGACCACGACGACCACCACAACCACCACCATCTCCCCCACCACAGTAGCCACCACCACCACCACCACCACTACCACCTACACCCGCACCGTTCACGTAACCACCGTCGCCATCGCCGTCGCTACAATACAATATCGGAGAACAAACAGTTTGTGAGGACATCAAGTGCAACATCAATGAAAGATGTGTTCATCGCTTTCGTTGCTTGTTTGTTTCTTGTTGATGTTGTTGTACAAGTCAGCTTCTGTTTGTTTCATTTTGTTTAGTCTTCTGCATCAAATATATCTATCTCTTTCTCTTTCTCTTCTCTCTCTCTCTCTCTCTCACACACACACACACACATACACCCTTGAACATACACATACAAACATACATAATAGATTTTTATGAGTACATGTCTGCGCGTGCGTCCAGCTGTTACGCTGTTGCATTCGTGACGGCAAGCCCCAGGGTTTCGGTTCCCCGACCGGCTGGTACGTTATGTTCCTGAGCGAAACCCTTCGTTTCCCGGTAATCCACTCCACTCAGCTGCAGGGGAGTGAAGCCTACGACGGATTGGTGTCCGGTTGTGGAGTGAGGTAGGTTGTGATTTCAGTCCCTTATAGGGCAAGGAAACAGGTTGAGCGGTGCGTCGTTTTTTTGAGGTCATTTCAATGAATTCAGAAACAGACGCGTGGCTCATCAAAGAAAAGCTGCATTCGAAAACAAAATGGACACAAATAATCGTGGGGACCCTTTTATCACGCCTATTCAATGAATCCACTGTTAGCATCAATTGCTGCTTCAATACGGGGTCGGAAGCGTTGACAGGCCCGCATCAGATGATCTTTATCAATTTTGGGCAGAGTGCTGGTTATGGCGGACTTGAGAGATTGTATGATGTTTTGGGAGTGTTGATTAACTCTTCTCTTGACTAGGCGCCATGCGTAATAGTCTAGTGGATGGAAGTCTGGTAAGGCGGCGAACTGGCAGAATCGGTAGCACGCCGGGTGAAATGCTTAGCAGTATTTCGTCTGCAGCTATGTTCTGAGTTCAAATTCCGCCGAGGTCGACTTTTCCTTTCATCATTTCGTGGTCGATTAAATAAGTACCAGTTGAGTAATGGGGTCGATGTGATCGACTATCCTCCACCCCAAAATTTCAGGCCTTGTGCCTATAATAGAAAGGATGGAAGTCTGGTGAGCTAGGAGGTCATAAGGTGTACGGTCATCCGATACGTACTCTGTCTATACAAATCTTTGCAACTTTCTCCAAAACCACTGTGTAGACAGCAGCATTGACTCTTAAGCCCTTAAAAGTGAGGGTTTGACATCTCCCTTATTGCTGTCAACTCCCAGAAGAATCACAGATGCTAAGAACTGAGTATGCATGAACGTCGTAACTTTATTCGGGTCTCTTTATAACTACATGACGTTCCTTTGGGCCTGCCTTTCGATTTACAGGATCAAAGGTTTTTTTCGTTGGAGACAAACCAAAGCATTTCAGTAATCTTGGTGCTTTAACTTGTTTAGTAAGTGCTTTGCACGGATCACACAATTTTCTCTTGTAACATCCAACGTGAATTGGGCCTTCCGAATCACATACGACTTGTACCAGATGTCTTCATGCTCGGCGACTCTTCCGATCGTGCATTTTGAAATCTTGAGGTCCTTTTTAATGGCTCCGACTGACTTTCCAGGATTTTTATAGATTACTAGCACTATGACCAGGCAACGCCGGGTCATAATGCTAGTGCATGCATATACAGCTGCGTGCGTGCGCACATACACGCGAGTACTGTCCAAATCTCCGACCAATCACATACAGCTAGCTGACATTCAATTGGCGAATCAAGTTTCGGGCATTTTGATTGGGTTTTGGATAGAAAATTCACAAAAAAGTCACTTATATTGATTTTTAATGGCTTTGCGGGGTAAAGATGTGCACGACCACCCTTGGACGGTTTTGAATGACCATAGAAAGTACGAGCCCTCTAACTGAAAAGTTTTGGATTTGTATAAAGGACACACACACACACACACACACACACACACACACACACACACACACACACACACACACACACACACGCAAACACACACACACACACACACACATTTTGCCGTTTATATAGAGAGAGATTTCTTAGATTTTTTTGTGTACAAAGTTACGTGTTCTGGTGGTATTAGGACCCTATGCATGCATTTTGCATTTAGCTGCTGATATTGGTTCCCCCACCAGCAGCTTCCAGATCCTTTCGAACTTTGACAACGAAGGTTCGGAAAACTTTCAGGAAGAATCACTATGCTGAGCTTTTAAAACGATTGCAGCGTATCTTTTCAGTTGTTGAGTCAACTTGATCCCTGACATTATTTATCAGAAAAGTAAGGTGGCGAGCTGGCAGAATCGTTAGCACGCCGGGCGAAATGCTTAGCAGTACTTCGTCTGTCATTCACGTTCTAAGTTTAAATTCCGCCGAGATCGACTTTGCCTTTCATCCTTTCGGGGTCTATAAATAAAGTACCAGTTTCGCACTGGGGTCGATATAATCGACTTAATCCGTCTGTCTGTCCTTGTTTGTCCTCTCTGTGTTTAGCCCCTTGTGGGTAGTAAAGAAATGGGTATTTCGTCTGCCGTTACGTTCTGAGTTCAAATTCCGCCGAGGTCGACTTTGCCTTTCATCCTTTCGGGGTCGATAAATAAAGTACCAGTTTCGCACTGGGGTCGATATAATCGACTTCATCCGTTTGTCTGTCTTTGTTTGTTCTCTCTGTGTTTAGCCCCTTGTGGGTAGTAAAGAAATAGGTATTTCGTCTGTCTTTACGTTCTGAGTTCAACTTTGCCTTTCATCCTTTCGGGGTCGGTAAATTAAGTACCAGTTGCATACTGGGGTCGATCTAGTCGACTAGCCCTCTCCCCAAAATTTCGGGCCTTGTGCCTAGAGTAGAAAAGATTATTTATCAGAAAAGTAAGGCGACGAGCTGGCAGAATCGTTAGCAGGCCGGGCGAAATGCCTAGTGGTATTTCGTCTGCCGCTATGTTCTGAGTTCAAATTCCGTCATGGTCAACTTTGGCTTTCATTCTTTTGGGGTCGATAAATTAAGATTTGCCCACCCACCCAAAATTTCAGGCCTTGTGCCAATAGTAGAAAAGATTATTTATCAGAAAAGTAAGGTAAAAAGAAATTAGAATAAAAGAGTAGTCCTCAAAAAACTGACGCGCTCTATATACATATATGTATGTGTCTGTCTATCTATTTATCTATCTTTCTGTCTGTCTGTCTGTCTGTCTATCTATTTATCTATCTATCTTTCTATCTTCACTGGAAATATCCTAACTCTACACACTACCAGAGCTTATACATACATACATATATATATATACACACACACACACACATATATATATATATATATATAT
>NW_021835029.1:0-12500 GCF_006345805.1 Octopus sinensis | reverse complement strand
GTAAATTGCGGCCTTAAGAATATCATTCGACTTCTGTATCATGGTTGAATGATACAGAAACGTTAACTGTTTAATTCTTTATTTCATAGCTTTGGCAATGAGTGGGGGAAAGATTGTAATTAGAGCCATTTTATGCTACCAGTGGCGAAAAATACTGGGTGCAAGGGCATCGGCAAAATAAATTAATGATGTGGAAGGCCCAGGATCTGTCAACGAATGTGTGTCCCAAAACTGGTTCAGAGGTTTCAAGCAAAGTGACACCAATTTCAAAGACAAACCATGATCAGAGAGAAAGACTTTCTATTGTAGAAGATGAGGTTAGCGCAAGTATTAGAACATTGTCGGCAGAACTTGTTCCTTCACAAAGCCAAGTCAATAGACACCTTCTTAAGCCTAGCCTTGTGAACAGACGCTGCCGAGAAGCTCCTCGTGGACTGACCAATGACCAGCCTCAGCGACGCGTGATCATTTGCAAACAACTGCTGGCAAATCCTCGAGATGCCCGTTTAGGCGTCGGATTGTAACTGGGCATGAAAAATGGATTTATTTTCGTAATTCTAATAACAAAAATCCTTGGCTTCGTTCCGGGTAGGCTTTAAAACCTGTTGTCAAACAAGGGCGGTTTGAACAGAAGGTCATACTTTGTCTTCGCGGGAATTTCGAGAGGGTGTCGTACTTTGAGCTTGTCCTAAATGTTCATGCTGTGAATGCTAGCCTTTATGTTTAACAACTGCTGCGTGTATATGATGCTTTGAAAGCCCGCTGCCCAGTATCGGTCAATCGAAAACACGTATCTGACAGCATGACAATACCCCAGCACACACTTCCGGTGTGACCAGTTGTGAAACTTGAGGAACTTGAGGGACCGGAAGTGCTGCCTTAGAGCTTTTAGCACAACGACGGCAACAGACAATGAAATATGATGGGATATATTTTGATGAATAAACGCTTTTCGTATCTAGTTGTTTGAACTAATAATTAAAGCTTGAAATACGAGAAAAATTTTTGACTCAACCTGTTGTATTATATACTTAATGGTCTATCAAAGAAAGGCACCAAAGACAAAGTCGTAAACGACATTCCAATACCTTTTTTACAACAACTGGAATTCTAACAAGTTAATCATCTGCTTCGTCTTTGCTTTCGTCCATCAACCGAATTACTGATAAAAACAAATTCTTAATGAGTCTATCAAGGGCTTAAATGGCTACCTGCTTGCTGAAGTCATGAATTCATGTCAAAATACTGTCTTGCCGAATACAGTCAATTTTATGTCCGAATACAGTGATTCGGTTTCAGTTCCTAGCTTGTGAGTTTATGTGTAGGACTCTGCTGCCGATAATCCTGCAAAGGGTTTAAAGAGGGGAAATTTCATTGAAATATATCTTTTATCGGAACATTATTTTCATTGGAACATAATCAATTCTTTAATTCCCAGCCAATACGGAAATTCTTCAGTGAAATGTTAATAGATTTTTTTTGTGTAATATCGGTAATATAAAACATACAGACGACAGACAATGTTGAGACAAAGACAAAAAGGAAAAAAAGATGATAATGGATGAGATGAATTTATTAAAATTAATGACCTTAGTATTATTTGCAATTTAGAAAAAGTATACATATACTTGTGTGTATATATGTATATATGTAAATGAATGCGTGAGAGAGAGAGAGAGAGTACGAATGTATATGAGAAGGAGAGTGAGACAGAAAGCGAGTGTATATGAGAAAGAGAGAGAGAGAGAGTGAGAGTGAAAATGAAAAGCGTTCAGATCAAACAATGTACTGTAGAAGTGTGTGTGTGTGTAAGTGTGTGTGTACGTGTGTGTAAGTGTGTGTGTGCGTACGCTCGTGTATGCATTCATACACACACACACACACACACATATATATATATATTTATGTGTGTATATATCTATATACTCATATTCATATTCATACATACATACATGTTTACACACACACACAAACACACACACACACACACACACATACATAAGGGAGTCTCATTTTCATTTTGACTCTTTAGTGTCTGGTTTTTCAGGTATATGCGTGTGGTGTGTGTGTGTGTGTCTACGTGTGTATGTATGAAATATCCCCTGATTTTGAGAAACTACGTATCGCTTTAGTGATATTGGTGGAACATTCCCATAAAAACTTCTACCAAGTGCAAACATAACAAACCCGATATAGTTTTCTGCAACAGAAAAAAACCCAGCACATCACGAACAGTTATGGTACAGAGTGTATAGAGATATGTGGATTACGTTGGAAACCAGTCAAGAAGAGAAACCAGTCGAGACAGCGATTTCGAAACCAAGAGGTTCTCTGTACAGTTTATAGATCCTCAATTATGTTTGCAATAACTATTGGTGCATTTATTAAATGTCAAAATATCAGTTTCGAAAAGCTGGGCTCTTCAGGCATAGGAAGTGATCAGGTAATACTATTCCTTAATCATTTATTTATTTTTAAGTCTCAGACTGCGACCATGCTGGGGCACCGACTTGAAGAATGTTTAGTCTAATCAATCGAACCAGTACCTGTTTTTTTTCTTTTAAGCCTGGTGCTTATTCCGGCAGGCTCTTTTGCCGAATTGCTAAGTTACGGGAACGTAATCACACCAACACCAGTTGTCATGTGATGGTGGTGCGGACAAACACAGGCGCAAACACACACACACACGCACACACACACACACACACACACACACACACACACCACACACACACACATATATATCATCATCATCACCATCACCATTTAACGTACCACAAGGACGGTACCACAAGGGCCGGCCAGGCCGAAGCCTGCACCAGAGTTCTGTGACTGTTTTGGCAGTATATTTACAGCTGGATGCCTTTCCTAACACCAACCACTCAGCAGAGTGGACTTCGTGCTTTTTATGTGGCACAAGCACAGGTGAGGTCAGTTTTGACAAAGTTTTTACAGTTGGATGCCCTTCCGAACACCAACCACTTCACAGTATGGACTGGACGCTTTTTAAGTGACACCTGCACTGACAGGTTCACCAAGTACTTGCAAGACAAAAACTTTTAAGAGGTGGGAGGCATTGGAGCAGGAGATGATGATGAAAAGGTTATAGTGAGACAAATACAGGTGTCTTGCTGTAGAGGTTACCTGGCCGGAGAGAGAAAGACCAGGAATAAAGACAGAAACAGGTGTGCTACCGCAAAGAAAATACACGGTTGCCCAACCTGAGGGAAGTGCAAGAGAAGGGGAGAGAGAGAGGGGGGAGAGAGAGAGTGAGAGTTAGAGAGAGACAGAGTGGGAGACCTGAGGGGGAAGATGGTGGCAAAATGCCGGTCATACTCACAAGGAACGGGGATCAGAGTATAAATGAGATGGTTGAGTAGAGGAAAAGAGAAAGATATAGAAAGTGGCAAGTGCCAAGGCATACCTTTGATGTTCAAATGTTATAAGTGACAGGATACTGCAAAGGGAGCGCGATTAAAGAGTGCGAGTAAGTGGCGAAAGACCTGGGTATATATAGAGTTGGAGGGGCTACTGGATAGCAATGATACAGAAGAACAGGGGTGTGAGGACAAGATTGGGGAGTGAGAGCTAAGTATAGTGAATGAAGTAGGAAATGCGAGAAAGTGAAGAGATGTAGATTGGTTTGTTGGGATGATGTGAGGGAAAATTTTTCTTGTTACGTTTGGGTGCAACACCCAGGTCGGTGGCTAGCAGATGGCAATAATAGAATGAGGCAAGGCATGTGGGTAAAACCTACTGGTCGGAGGTAAGCAGAGAGCAAAGATACAGTGGCACTGGGCCAAGTGGACTAGATTGGTGAGCGGAGGTAATCATAGTGCATAAAGCGGAAATGTGAGGAAGAGAAGGGGTGTAGTTCGTTTTGGTAGAATGTATGCGAAGTTTTTTTGTTAAGTGTGGGTGGGACACACAGCGCTTCTAGAACTCAGTTTCACTGACGTGGGAGGGTTTTCCCAAGAACTTTTCTCTCAATACATCTGCACTTTGTCGTACATGTGCACTGATGTTGCACATGCAACGGAGCATACTTCCTTCGTTTCTCTCCAGTCTATGCATGTCTTCAGCATTCAGAGCCCATGTCTCACTGACATGGAGTATAGCCATTCGCACACAAGCATCATACAGTCTACCTTTCATTCAGAGAGAGAGAGAGAGAGAGAGAGAGAGAGGCCTTTTGTTGCCAACAGAGGTAATAGTTCTCTGAACTTTCTCCACTCTAATCTTATTCTAGAAACAATACTTTCAGAGCATCTTCCACCATTGCTAAGTTGGTCACCAAGGTAACAGAAACTATTTACAACCTCAAGAGAGCCTCCTGGGCATTTGAGAGAATCTAAGCCCACTCTGCTCTTGGTGCTTATTCTTCCTGCACATCTACCACATATAAAGACTACTCTACCTGTTAATCTACATGTGATATCACTACACCTCTTATGTGTCCATAGTTTACACTGGGTGCAGCGAATGGAAAGAAAGTTTTGTCTTCTTTCTTACTAACTACTACTTTTGTCTTAGCTAGGTTAACTTTGAGGCCCTTTGATTCCAGGTTTTATTTCAATACCTGGAATTTCTTCTCTAATTCTGCTATATATATATATAACTTTGATAGGTTTCGGCCAGTATAGGCCCATGCCATGTCTAACTTAATAGCACAGCCTGGGGAAGTCTTTTAGTCATATATAGGGCACCATGGCCCACTCTAGCAAAAGGTTATTATTGTCGGAGACATATCCGGGTGGAGGAGGTTGTTCCGGGACTTTTTAACGAAATTTGACCAATGAACGTTTGAATTTTATGGGATCCGTTTCCGTTTTGGCGTATTTTGGTATGGTATTAAAGAGAGCTGGACCGGTTGAGGTAAAGTAGTTGTGACGTAATGTTGCTATGTATCCTGACTTCGATTTTTGTAATGGGCGGATAGCACGGGGGCCGACTTTTGGGTGATTTTAAAATTGATGCCAATATCATTTGTGCAATATTGATGGGTTATCTTCCACATCACACAAATGATGTACTGCTCCTGGTGGTACTGGAGAGAGTAGAGATTGAGTTTTTTAGTCGACCCCAATAATCAATGCCTCTCATGCTGTCTATCTTTCTTGTTATCGACCTTTGGGGTGCTTCCTTTTTTCACAATGAGTTGCTTCGTATGAGGGGACCACAATGGGCAACAGTATTCAAAGTGGGTTCGGGCAAAAGTAGAGTAGAGAAGGATGATGATGTGGGCATCTCTAGACCAGAAAGTTCTCAGAATCCAGGAGCACATCTTGCGGGCCAAGTCAACCTTGCTGTTTATGTGGGAACTCCAGCTTAGATTGTTATCAACAATTACTCCAAGGTCTCTGGTGTTGCTGGATGACAATAAGGAATCGCCCGAGGGAAGGGCATATGGTAGTTTGTGGGTATCCTCTTTTGCAAAGTCGATCAAATTAAACTTATCTTCAGCAAGCGTATTTTTCTTAGGAACCAGTTCCTTTTTTATAAAAGACATCAAATAACTTCTTTTAAAGAAGAAAAGCAACATGAATCTGCAGGAATACGCATTTATGAACGTGTAGATGCACAGATATTGAGAGACGATATGTCTTGGTATGTAGGGCGGCGAGATGGCAGAAACGTTAGCACGCATGGCGATGCGACTTTGCCTTTCATCCTTTCGGGGTCGATAAATAAAGTACCAGTTTCGCACTGGGGACGATGTAATCGACTTAATACCTATGTCTGTCCTTGTTTGTCCCTCTGTGTTTAGCCCCTTGTGGTAATAAAGAAATAGGTATTTCATCCGTCTTTACGTTCTGAGTTCAAATTCCACCAAGGTCGACTTCGCCTTTTATCCTTTCGGGGTCGATAAATTAAACATCAATTGCATACTGGGGTCGATCTAATCGACTGGCCCCTCCCCCAAAATTTCGGGCTATGCGCCTAGAGTAGAAAAGAATATGTCTTTGTATGTGTGTATGTGTGTGATTCGATTCGATGAATTATATCAAATTTTAGCTAACATACAGAATACACATAAAATATGTGTGTGCGTGTGTATCTGTGCCTGAGTGTGTGTGTGTATGTATGTGTATATGTATAATCGTACAAACACACACACATATATACATGTGTGTATATATATGTGTGAGATATATATATGAGTGCGTATGTGTGTGTTTTTGTATGCAGGTATATATACGTAAACCTACGTGTGTAAACATATGAGTAACTATATATACAGTGGCTGTGTGGTAAGTAGCTTGCTAACCAACCACATGGTTCCGGGTTCAGTCCCACTGCATGGAACCTTGGGCAAATGCCTTCTACTATAACATCGGGCCCACCAAAGACTTGTGAGTGGATTTGGCAGACGGAAACTGAAAGAAGCTCGTCGTATATATGTATATATATATATGTGTGTGAGTGTATGTATGTATGTATATATCAATGTTTGTGTGTCTGTGTTTGCCTCCCCCCACTCCGTCACTTAGAGTTTCGGCAATGAATGACCGACAGAACAAGTATTAGGCTTAGAAAGAATAAGTCCTGGGGTCGATTTGTTCGTTTAGAGACGGTGCTCCAGCATGGCCGCAGTTAAAATGACTGAAGCAAATAAAAGAACATAAGAATAGAATACTCAAAATTTCACAGGCTCCTCTGAAAAACGCCCCCGGTTCAGGCTCGGTCAAGCGATTGAAATGGCCGCAGTCCAATGACTCAAACACCCCAAAGAATTATGAAATAAAAGAATATGTCTGAATGTATTTATGTACACACACACATACACACACACACACACACACACACACACACACACACACACACACACACACACACACACACAACACACACACACACACGCACACGCATGCACGCACACACATACACACACGTGCGCGCGCATGTAGACACATACACGCACACACACACATACAAACGCGTGCACACACACGCATACACATACACGCGCGTGCACACACACACATACACATACGCGTGCACACACACACACACACACACATGCACGCGTGCACGCACACACACAGATGCACACGCACACACATACGGACACAAACACTCACACACACACCCATACACGCCCCACACGCACACACTCACACACAAACATACTTATATGTCTGTGTGCCTGTACATGTGATGCGTTTTGGCAGACGTAAGGGAAGAATCCAAAGCAAATAAACGACGTAAACAGAGAAACCTGAACGAATTTATCTGAAATCTCATTTCGTATTTTGATAAGAAAATGTTAGCAAGTAAAGTGCAGTGGCAAAGATTTGAGGATTCGGTCCCCGGTCACCCGCTCTGGCAAAGGCACGTACATACACTAACACACGTATACACGCACACACGCCTACAGAAATATACACAAGGTTATATATACTATATATATATATATATAATGTGGAGTGGCTGTATGGTAAGAAACTTGCTTACCAACCACATGGTTCCGGGTTTAGTCCCACTGCGTGGCACCTTGGGCAAGTGTCTTCTGCTATAGCCTTGGGCCGAGGCTATAGTAGAGAGCCTTGTGAGTGGATTTGGTAGACAGAAACTGAAAGAAACCCGTCGTGTATATATAAAATATATATATATATATATATATATATATATATATATAATATATATAAATACATATATATACATATATATAATATATATATATTATATATATTATATATATATATATATATATATATATATTATTTTAAATTAGAGATAAAACCACTATTAGGCAAATCAAAACGGAAAATCATAATCCAATACATAAAATATAAAAAATATAAAAATAAAATATAAAATCCAATTAAAAATATTTAAATTTAAGTAAAAATCTTTTTATATTATTTAAATTAATAAATTAAACTTATAAAAATATTTTTTTTTATTATTATTTTATTTTTTTATTTATTTATTTATTTACTCTTTATCTTATATTAAGCTTTTAATACTTTTTGATAGTTTAAAATTAAAAAAAATAATAATAAATAAATAAATAAAATAATAATAAATAAATAAATAATAAATTTAAAATTTATAAGTTTAATTTATTAATTTAAATAATTTTTTAAAATTTTAACTTTTATTTAAATATTTTAATTGGATTTTTATATTTTATATTTTTATTTTTTAATTTTTTAATTAATTTTATTTCTATGTATTGGATTATGATTTTCACTGTTTGATTTGCCTAATAGTGGTTTTATCTCTAATTTTATATAATATATATTTATACTATAAAATTAGATTTAATCCTAAACTAATTTTTCCCTGTAAGTTTGAATTTACTCCCTAATATTTTATTATATATATATATAATATGTATATATATTACATATATGTATATATATAATATATATAATATATATATATATATATATATATATATATATATATATATATATACATATATATATATATATATATATAATATATATGTGTGTGTGTGTATATATGTATATGTTTGTGCGTCTGTGTTTGTCCACCCCCCCCAACATCGCTTGACAACCGATGCTGGTGTACTTACGCCCCCGTAACTTAGCGGTTCGGTAAAAGAAACAAATAGAATAAATTCTAGGATAACAAAGAATAAGTCCTGGGGTTGCTTTGCTCGACTAATGGCGTGGCCCCAGCGTGGCCGCAATCAACTGACTGAAACAAATTTAAAAAATAAATATATATATTCCGATTCGTTTTGAGAAGACTTCAACACGACGGGTTGGGTCTCTCTATCATGGTAACGCGTGCTGAGGAAAGTGAGGCTATAATGCCTGTCCAGAAACCGGTCCACGTGAGTCCAAATACTTGAATGTATGCTTAGTGATTGCCATGGCCCGTTTGCCTTCGCACGGTTGATTTCTGTAGTAATTATCAGTGTATTTCGGCGATTTAAATAAGGGTTTTGACTTATTTCCAGCAGGTAGATACATACCTAGTATGCCCTTTGACTAATTTTAATCCTTTAGCTATATATATATATATATATATATATATATATATATATATATATATATATATATATATATATATATAATAATACTCTTTTACTCTTTACTTTCATTTGTTTCAATCATTTCACTGTGGCCATGCTGGAGCACCGCCTTTAGTTGAGCAAATCGACCCCAGGACTTATTCTTTGTAAACCTAGTACTTATTCTTTCGGTCTCTTTTGCCGAACCGCTAAGTTACGGGGACGTAAACACACCAGCTTCGGTTGTCAAGCGACGTTGGGAGGATAAACACAGACACACAAACATATACACACACATACATATACATATATATGACGGGCTTCTTTCAGTTTCCGTCTACCAAATCCACTCACAAGGCTTTGGTCGGCCCGAGGCTATAGTAGAAGACACTTGCCCAAGGTGCCACGCAGTGGGACTGAACCCGGATCCATGTGGTTCGCAAGCAAGCTACTTACCACACAGCCACTCCTACGCCTACATGTATATGTATATATACACACACACGCGCACGCACGCACACACACACTCACGCACGCACACACACACCATCGTGGTACTCCGTCGGTCCCAGTTGATCCGATCAACGGAACAGCCTCTTCGTGAAATTAACGCTCAAGTGGCTGAGTACTCTACAGACACGTGTGCCATTGACGTAGTTCTCGGGGAGATTCAGCGTGACACAGAGTGTGACAAGGCTGGCCCTTTCAAATGCAGGTACAACACAAAGAGTGAGAGAAAGTTGTGGGGAAAGAGTACAGCAGGGTTCGCAACCACCCCATGTCGGAGTCTCGTGGAAACATTAGGTGTTTTCGTTCAATAAACACTCACAAAGGCCGGTCTGGGAATCAAAACCGTAAACGTACGATCGCCAGTCCGCTGCCCTAACCACGGGTCCATTGCGCCTCCACCAATATCTACATACATATATATATATATTATATATATATATATATACACACATACATACATACACCAATGTATATGTATATATACACACACATATGTATATGTATACATGTGTCTGTATATATAAACTGTCCGACGAACGGCGGCAACGTGAAACTCAATAGTAACAGTTTTGTTTTAATTTTCTGCTGCTTTAAATAAAGTCATATATATATATATAATATAATATAAATAAAACAGCATTTTACATTAACATACACATATATATACATATATAGTTTTGCGATACATCTTGCAGATTCTCTCGGATGCCTCATCAGTAATGTATCTTTGAGATACATTACACTCACACAAAATCTTTTAACAATCACACATATATAAATTACATTAATATATATATATATATATATATTAATATATATCTAATATATATATATATATATATAATAATATATATCTAATATGCATGCATACTCGCGCGCTTGCGCTTATTAAACCAGAATCATGCGTTTGTAGATGTGAACGCGTGCATGTGTCTTTGTGTGAATGTATCTGCTGTATGCGGATGTGTGTGTGTGTGTTGTGTGTGTGCATGTTTGCATATGGGTTTAAAATATTATTACCAAATTATTTTGATATAATACACCATTTCTAATGTTCTCTGCCCAAAGTTTTGAGTTCTATTTCGGGTAATATCTGCACTTTGTAACACACACACACACACATACACACACACACACACATACACACATATATACATAATATATTTGCATGTATCTTACAGCACTTTTATTATCACACACATACACACCACCACACACACACATTTTTATTCATGGTTTTGCTAAGAGGCGGTGCATGGTACCTGAATTTTCGACTCGAGACAGATATAACAAACCTTCGCAAATCGTTAGTAGAATATCTGCATCAGTGGAATCTAAACCATTTTGAATTGCTATAACTGAGGAAGGTTTACATAATTGACCTATTTCCTACTATACATAACGCACACCCGATATGTGCATATTAAATGATCTCACAGTTTAGTTTGACTTCATTATTACAACTTATGGCAGTGTAGTAAGAATTGACGCAGCCGTGGCTATGTATGTTAAGTTCTACTGTTGGCACTTTGGCCAAGTGTCTTCTACTATACCCTCGGGCCGACAAAGGCCTTGTGAGTGAATATGGTTGACGGAAACTGAAAGAAGCCCGTTGTATATGTGTGTGTGAGCCTGTCTATCTGTGTACGCGTGTGTATGTTTGTTTGTCTCTAACACCGCTTGACAACCGGTGTTGGAGTGTTTACGTCCTCATAACTTAGAGGATCGGCAAAAGGAGTCAATTGAATAAGTATTAGGCCTAACTAAAACTGAGTACAGGAGTCGATTCATTTGACTAATAAAACATATACACAAACATTTCACATCCTACTAGAGAATTTCACCCCGTTCCTCGGACTGTTCATCACCCTGCTCGGGCTTTTCACCCATAGTCGGGCTTTTCGCCCCCTCATCGGGCTTTTGCCACTCCGCCTCAGACGTTTCACCCCTCCTCGGGCTTTTCACCCCTTGTTGGAGTTTTCACACCCCAGTCGGGTTTTTTACCCCTCCTCGGGATTTTCACCCCCTCGTCGAGCTTTATACCCCCATAGTCGGGCTTTTCACCTCCTCAAGTTTTTCGCCCAACAATTCGTGGTGTGAAAAGTCCTAGGAGAGGGTGAAAAGCATGATGAGGGGGTGAAAAGTCCAAGGAGTGGTGTGAAAAAATATATATGTGTATATATAATATTTACATATGCATATATTATATATACATTATATATTTATATATATATTTATGTATATATAATTTATATAGATATGTATCTCTCTATCTCTCTATTATCTATCTCTATCTATCTATCTATCTATCTATCTATATATATATATATATATATATATATATATTAATATATGTGTATATATATATATATATATATATATATATATATATATATATATATATAAATATAATATTATATATAATGTGTGGTGTGTGTGTTTATTATATATAATATATAAATATATGTGTGTGTGCGTGTATATATTATATTATATATATAATATATAAGTAAATATATGCTTGTATATATACCACACACAACACACATATAATATTATTATATTATATATATATATATTATAATATATATAATATACATACATGTACATATATATTGTAATAGAAACCATATATACTATAAGCCTACGGACTCCAATCAATGTCTACCGTTCAACTCATGCTACCCCAGACACACCAGAATTAACATTCCCTTCAACCTAGCAAAAAGGATATGTACTATAGGGACCCAGGGTTACATGAACTAAAGGATACACTCATCCCCAGGAACTACCCACCTTCACTAATTGACATATGCCTTCAACGTGCCCTTCAACTCATCATGCACGAACTCAGAAACATCCCATATTAAAGAAGGATTTACAACCAAAAGCCCTACCATACATCTCCACACACAACCCTCTCAACAATGAAGTCTTCGACACCATCCTTCAAAACATTCCCCTGCTAAAAAAGGACCACAGAATGAACTTAATCCTCCAA
>NW_021835028.1:35000-43441 GCF_006345805.1 Octopus sinensis | reverse complement strand
TATCTATCTATCTATCTATCTATCTATCTATCTATCTATCTATCTATCTATTATCTATCTATCTATCTATCTGTCTATCTGTCTATCTGTTTATCTGTCTATCTGTCTGTCTGTCTGTCTGCCTGCCTGCATGTCTGCCTGTCTGTCTGTCTGTCTGTCTGTCTATCTATCTATCTATCTATCTATCTATCTATCTATCTATCTATCTATCTATCTATCTATCTGTCTGTCTGTGTGTCTGTGTGTCTGTCTCTATCTCTATCTATCTATCTATCTGTCTGTCTGTCTGTCTCTATATATCTAGCTATGTGTACGCGTACGTAATATAATATAAATACATATATACAAATTACTGTGTGTATACCCTTTCCAAGGCATATACAAATGTGGAAGAGCAAAAGCTGTAATGTTTAGTGTCAGCGAAACATCTCAAAGACATTTGTGTGTCAAAAACAGGAGACTTTTCACTGAATGCCGATGGATCGTCACACACGGAGTTTCGACCCGATCTTGCCCCCCCCCTCCCAGTGACGAATATTCCAGACGTTCCGAGCTAAACCAAAAATGTTCTGTATTTGATATCTTTATATATAAAAGTGAAGTTGTGTCTGTCTCCTACGATTTAGATTCCTAACTACTCCCACATTTTGCGGTGCAGTTTAACCAAAAGCGGGTATCTTATAGTCGTGATTCATATCGAGCCTTTCTGGGTATTAGCGCGCGTCTACGATGAGTCTACGATTAAAAAAAAAATTACCATAATTTTTTCCATTTTAATGCATTTTTTTCGCTATTATATAAGGGAAGTAACTCTCTAAAAATGTCTACGATGAGTCAACGATTTAAAAAAGAATTTACCATAATTTTTTTTTCATTTTTAATGCATTTTTTTGCTATTTTTTGGCTATAACTCTCTAAAAATGCTTATATAGTTATTTCCCTTACAAACACGAGCAACGCCGGGCGATACTGCTAGTCGATCTACAAAAGGCATCCTAGTTAGAATTCAATTAGAGACACTTGAAACAACAGCCTTAGATTAAAATACGAGTGTATAACATCGATAGTGTATATTCAAACATGGAGGGCACAAACAAAAACACATAGCATAGTGATAAACCCTCAATGGCTAAAATTTTGCAGTTCTGGTCTGCTAGTGATACCATTCTTTACCCCTGTTTGCATGTGGTACCACTCTCTCATTCTCCACTTCCTGTCCTGCAGTGGTGCCATCTGTTACTTCCTATCCTCCAATGGTATTATTTCCTACTTCTTGCCAACCTTCAAAATCAGTCTCAGACCTTACTCCGTATCCATCTCAACTGCCACACAGCACCAATCTGTGTGCCAACTGTGTCTCTAGATGTTTTGTGTAACATTTTTCGCTCACGTAACTTCTTACCATTCCTTTCAGCTGCTTTTGTTTAAAGAATCGCCCCATGGGGCGATGTAGGATGCCCTTCCGCACAGTCTATGACCTAAAAACAAAACCACTACTTGCAGCAGCAGCAGTCGCAGCCGCAGCAACAACATGGTACTATATTATTGTATAAAACTAATCTAAACTGATAACAATTTGAGTTATGACTCCAGTCTGTACTGACTGACAAAGAAATCAAAGTTAACGGGTCTGACATTAGGATCAAAGATTGGGTGAAAATAAAGAAACAAACAAACCAAATGAAATCATAGGTTTGTATTCTTGCAGACACCTCGATGTATTTCAAACGAAAATATTAGCAGTGAGACGATGGAAACGGTATCGAAAGGGCAAGAATCTCGAGAATGAAATAAATTAGATGCGAAATGTGTGTAGCGGTGGTAGTAATAATAATAATAATATAATAATAATAATAATAATAATAATAATAATAACAATAACAATAATAATAATATTGATAATAATAATAATAATAATAATGATGATGATGATGATGATAATGATAATAATAATAATAATAATAATAATGATGATGATGATAATGATAATGATGATAGTAGTAGTAGTAGTAGTAGTAGTAGTCGTAGTGGTAGTAGTAGTGGTAGTAGTAGTAGTAGTAGTAGTAGTGGTGGTGGTAGTAGTAGTAGTCGTAGTCGTAGTAGTAGTAGTAGTAGTAGTAGTAGTAGTAGTAGTAGTAGTAGTTATAGTAGTAGTAGTAGTAGTAGTAGTAGTAGTAGTAGTAGTAGTTATAGTAGTAGTAGTAGTTAGTAGTAGTAGTAGTAGAAACTGAAGGAAATGTAGTAAATAGTACACGAAGGAAGAGATAAGATCAGGCTTATAGTGTTGCGAATGCAAAAATCACCGTCTCTTTAGACACAATAGCATTTCTTAGCAGGAACTTAACAATGCCGCCGTATAACTTACATCAAAACACACAATTTATACAGGATCTTCTTTGTACAGAGGTACATCTTACGCAACGTACATTCTTTTATACGATTCTCTCTCTCTCTCTCTCTCGCCTAAACTGATGCACTGAGAACACAATACGCTCATCCTAGCAACAATATCTCCCCGAATCAGTCCAGATATTTCTACAAAACCCAACACTACAGCAATATCATCCTACCACACCATGTCTCTCTCAGTCAGTCCAGACATATCACTCTCCCCCACGCCAAAGAACACTATTATAACACTGTCCTAAAAGCTTTGTCGTTTCAATTTAATAGAGACATATCTTTATATATAAAAGTGAAGTTGTGTGCTGTCTGTCTCCTACGATTTAGATTCCTAACTACTCCCACATTTTGCGGTGCAGGTTAACCAAAACCGGGTATCTTATAGTCGTGATTCATATTTAGCCCTTCTGGGTATTAGCGCGCGTCTACGATGAGTCTACGATTTTAAAAACAATTTACCATCAATTTTTCCCATTTTTAATGCATTTTTGGCATATATAAGGGAAGTAACTCTCTAAAAATTTATTATTTAATCTCAGAACGTAAAAAGCTACAGTAACACCCCCCACCTTTGTGGATAGCCATATTGAGATGGCTATTATACTTTACATCTCTAAAAATGCTTATATAGTTATTTCCCTTACAAACCCGAGCAACGCCGGGCGATACTGCTAGTCAATAATAAACCAGAGCGATATCCAAACATCACTGCACCCCCCCCCCCTTCTGGTTCACCACTTTAACATCACTATCTCTTCTAATTATCTCAATATTCGCAATAGTATTGCGAATAAATGATTCAACGTTTGTTCTATGTCAGCGTGTGTATATAAGAATTTTTTTGTGTAATAAGATAAAAAAAACAAGGCATTTATAGAATAGAAGGTCTTACAGCTGTTTCTAGGATATTAATTAATAATAATATCCCTTCATCGGAGACGGTGTGAGAGGAAAAACTAAGTCATGGTTAGTTTCGATGTATGACTTAATTTTTCCTCTCACACCGTCTCCAATGAAGGGATATATTAATTAATATCCTAGAAACGCTGTAAGACCTTCTATCTATAAATGGTCTAATATTTAATACAGCCTTGAGTTTTTAATATATATATACATATAATATATATATATATATATATATATATATATATATATATATATAATATATATATATATATATATATATTATGATAAATGAAATAATGAGTCGAACGACGATTTAACAAAATGCTTTCTGTGCTTTCACCGTGCTTTCTGACGTAAATTTGCTACCCGGGTACCGGTTAACCGAATTATCCATACTAGGATAATTCATTCAACTAATTAAACTATATATATATATATATATACATATATATACATACATACAAGTCTGGTCAAGTCTTCCCTTCTCATTTCTCACTTCTCTCCTTCCTTCTTACCATTTTCTTTGTCTTCTTTCATTCTCCACCCGAGGCCCTTCCTTCCTTCCTCACTTCTTTCCTTCTTTCCTCTCTTCCTCTTTCTTTCCGTTTCCTGTTTTTTTTCTTCTTTTGTTTCTTCCGTCACCCCACCCCCACCCTCACCTCCCATAACAACAACAACAACATCAACAACCTCTCGCATTGTCAACACCCTTCCGTCATTATCACCACCACATCGCAACTGCCACCCCTACCATCCTAACCACCGCCACCACCATCACCATCACCAATACCCACAACAACCACAGCAACAGCAACAACAACAGTCGTATTGTAAACAATTTTCCGTCATTATCACCAGCACCACCACCCCCACGCAACCACTACACATCGTCGCCTACAATTCCGTCATTATCACCATGACGACGACCACGACCACCACTACCACCGTCATCACCATCATCACCATAAACACTACTACTACTACTACTACTACCACCACCACCACTACCACCACCGTCATCACCATCATCACTACCACCATCATAAACACTACTACTACTACTACTACCACCACCACCACCACCACTACCACCACCGTCATCACCATCATCACTACCACCATCATAAACACTACTACTACTACTACCACCACCACCACCACCACCATCACTGTCAGCTGGAGCAGCAGCAATTACCACCACCACCACCACCCGCCAATACCACCACCACCACCACTCGCCATCCCACCGCGACCACCACCATTCCTACTGGAAAGTTGTCACCAAAGTATAGAAGTCCTGCCATGAATGGAGCCTGTGTCCTCTTTGAACACCCAGTTTGATGTTATCAAAGGATCGAGTCGCGGCTAAGGCAGAAAGGGGTGTGAGGTGGGGTGGTGGTGGTGGTGGGGGGGAGGAAAAAGGAAGAATATTTTGGTGTAGGGGTGGTGACGGGGGTGTGGGGGAGTGCAAACGTTTTGACATAAAGCAAAACAGAGAAAGCTAAATATCAACAATGACAACAACTATTGTAGCAACAACAGCAAGAAGAAGAAAAAATAGTAGTAGTAGTAGTAGTAGCAGTTACCACAACAACAAAACTACAAAATTATAACAGCAGTGAAGCAACAAAAACTACCACCACACCACCACCACTACCAACAACAACAACAACAATAACAACAATAACAACAATATTGCTAAGTCCACGTGGTGCCCCCGGATGTTGGTAGATTGCCGTCGTCGTCATGGTCGCCGTTGCAGTCCTGATCTGGTACACTTATAGTCAAAGGTACTCCAGGACAATCCAGTCGTGACCATCCTATCGTTTTCCAAAACACGAAACGCCGCACCACATTACCTAACGATCCCTTTTCTAAGACTGTGCGTTCGTTGATGGAGATTTGACTGCTATTTCCAGCAGGTCGAGCAATGGCTTAAGTACTTCATCGTTGATTCATTTGACCCTGCGAATACATATGGCGGCCTTCGTATCTTTTCTTCAAGCAAAGTATATCTAAGTTTACATTATTCTCTGTGTTTTTCAATGATTTCAGTGAGTGATTCGACGAACACTTCGCTCATGTCAAGTGACTACAAGGAATCTCTCTCATTAGTTCTTTATATACCAGTAATATTCAGCGGTTGATTCAATCGATTTGACCTCTATTCCTGCACATTTATCACATTCTGCCAACGGAAATGCTGAAAAGTTCTTGGCGATGGGTAAAATGAAATACAGGAGGACCAGTTAATAACGATTTTATTCAACACTAGCAGTATCGCCCGGCGTTGCTCGGGTTTGTAAGGGAAATAACTATATAAGCATTTTTAGAGAGTTATACCCAAAAAAATAGCAAAAAAAATGCATTAAAAATGGAAAAAATAATTATGGTAAATTTTTTTTTAAATCGTTGACTCATCGTAGACATTTTTAGAGAGTTACTTCCCTTATATAATAGCGAATAAAATACATTAAAATGGAAAAAAATGATGGTAAATTTTTTTTTTTAAAGGTGGTGCTCCAGCATGGCCGCAGTCAAATGACTGAAACAAGTAAAAGAGTAAAAGAATAGACTCATCGTAGACGCGCGCTAATACCCAGAAGGGCTCGATATGAATCGCGACTATAAGATACCCGGTTTTGGTTAAACTGCACCGCAAAATGTGGGAGTAGTTAGAAATCTAAATCGTAGGAGACAGACACACAACCTTTCTTTTATATATAAAGATATTCCCCTCTCAGATTCACACACTTATTGCAGCCGTCCTTCAGTTTTTCTAAGCTCCTAAAAAAAAAAAAATAAAAGAACGCGGGAGTGACTGTGTGGTAAGTAGCTTGCTAACCAACCACATGGTTCCGGGTTCAGTCCCACTGCGTGGCATCTTGGGCAAGTGTCTTCTGCTATAGCCCCGGGCCGACCAATGCCTTGTGAGTGGATTTGGTAGACGGAAACTGAAAGAAGCCTGTCGTATATATGTATATATATACATCTTATATATATATATATAATATATATAGATAATATATAATATTATATATATATATATATATATATATATAATTATATATATATATATATTATATGTATGTGTGTATATATGTTTGTGTGTCTGTGTTTGTCCCCCTAGCATTGCTTGACAACCGATGCTGGTGTGTTTACGTCCCCGTCACTTAGCGGTTTCGGCAAAAAGAGACCGACGAATGGTACTGGGCTTACAAAGAATGAGTCCCGGGATCGATTTGCTCGACTAAAGGCGGTGCTCCAGCATGGCTGCAGTCAAATGACTGAAACAAGTAAAAGAGAAAAGAGAAAACTCGGAAGTAGCAGCAATCACTTTCGAATCGGAGTGAAATTTATTTCTCTTGAAGTGTTTCTTTAGTGGAAAGAGGTGTTAATCGGAGGAGACCAAGTCAGGAGAGTAAGGTGGGTGGTCCGCCAATTCCAAGCTAAATATGAGTATTTTCCGCAGGGTTTCATGCGCTGGTGCATTGTCCTGCAAGAACAGAACACTACGACTCAGTTTTCTTCGGCGTTTCGGCTTCAAAGCTTCACGCAATTCGTCCGACAGAGACATGTAATATTCTGTGTTGATGGTGCGACTCTTTGGCAAGTATTTTATGAGAAGTACTCCGTCTTTGTTCCAGAGAACTAAAGCCAGAATCTTTCTAGCTGGCTTTTGAGTCCGAAACTTCTTGGGACGCGCTGGAAGCCATCTACTCGCAATACCAGAGGGCGCACACTCTCCTACCCTGATGTAATCTCCAGGGATACAGGCATCCAGCAATAGGACCTCCGTAATGCCATGATGGACCGTGAAGTCTGGCGTAGCATGGTAAATTCCATTGTCTCGACCACGGTCGAACAATGATGATGATGATGACTGTCGCATTATTCCATTGATGGCTGCTTGGTCTAGGAGTCATAATGATGAAGCCAAGTTTCATCCATGATGACTAAAGGAGCCATAAAATCATCCTCTTCCGCTGCAAACCGGCCCTCAACAATCTCCCTCTATAAATAGGAATTTTTTTTTAATTGACTCGTGTTTTACTTTTTATTTCGTGCGGAACCCTGAAAAATCCAGGTTTTAGATCTGGGCCGGATATTAAGACGGTTGAGAGCCACTGTTCTAAGCCCGTAAGGCCGAAAGTTTTTCCTGCTTCCATTTTGTTAAAACAACTGAGAATACTAAACGTCGGCCCCGAACGGGACACCGATCCGTCGCAAAGTGAACCCTCCTTCTCACTAACTCATACCGCGATTCCCTTTCAGTTGATTGGATAGAAACAATGTAGAGTGAAGTGCCTTGTTCAAAGACACAGGGCACCTCCTGGTCCGAGAATCGAACCAGCCATCTAACGACCACGAGGCCGACACCCAAATTACACTGCGCTCCAACAGTAACAGTTATGCAAAATATATAAATGCTAGAATGCCGCCTGTCAAATGGCGGTTAACTTTGAAAGTGTATTTTTTCCACCATGGCTAACATCAGGAGATATGGTGTATCATACAAGGAATAAATTCTAACTCATCAAATTTCTTGATGTTTATACAAAACGATGAAATGAACAATAATTTTCAAAAGAAAAAAAAGTATTTCAAAGTCTACCTCAAAGATTGACTGGAGACGCACGGCATGTTATACAAATTGTCCTATTCAGTGTATCTTAATGTATTTGTAGATCTTTTGAAATTGTGTGTAATGAACGTTATTTATCTCTCTCTGGATGGATTACTTTATTGTTAGCCCAACCTTTAATGGAACTGGGAGTTGGGGAGTACATAACCCGGTTGTTTATCATATGAAGCTCTTCGGCAGATATCGGCTACCAGAAATTAAAAAAGTGAGGGCTTTTTCACCCGATCACTCGAATTATCTGAAAATCCACACGTACCCATAGGGGTATATACAATGAGAAATATCAAAGAATGAAGTTAGCGAATCATTTCAATACTTCATTTACAATCGTTTCATCGAAATTTAACATAATCAATATTACGTAATGCTATTGTCATTTGCGCACGTGTGCAACATATGTTATAAAAGAAATCCTACACAACACATAAAAAAACAATCAATAGTTGCCGAAATGAATGTTTTACTAATGATTGTCTATATTTAATCA
>NW_021835028.1:7500-25000 GCF_006345805.1 Octopus sinensis | reverse complement strand
CATTTGATTCACATTGTCAACCACCATTAGGTTCGGTTTGTTATTTTCTAGTACTCGGTCTGTTTGGTTTGGGAAAGCCCACCGGATTTTGCAGGTTTCTGAGTCCGCCATTCTTTGCGGTTTGTGCTCATACCATATCTTGCCCCTCTGTAGCCCCCACTTATCATAAAATTTCATATGTAGCACTTTTCATATTTCGCGGTACCACCACAACTTATATTGGTTTTGGGCAAGTCGTGGGCATTCGTTCACACGATATAGGCAATATCTTTGTCAACTCAAAATAGATTCGGCACAGTGGCGACATTTGTTCATTCCTAATGTTGACCCTCCAATTTGTGGTCAAAGCTTGGTCTTGCGCTGCCAATATTGAGCCCTCGGTCTCTTTTATCGGAGTTCCCTACCAGTCTTACCTATGTTGTCCAGCAACTTCACTTGTGGCAGCATGGACTTGATGGTATAGTCCCTTGTTGTGTGGTGCTTCTTCATGTCCTCCATGTATTTCTTGAGTTCTAATAATAATAATAATTCTGTTGTGTCTGGGGAGAGTCATTTTCTTTTTGTGGCTTATAATTTAACATACTCAACGGTAAAATTTCCACTTATTTCTTTTTTTTATTTTCCTAAAATTTTCGTTGCGTCTTGCAACCTTTTCAATAGTCCTGACTCACATAAAGAATCTTGCAAACCAAATCCAAAAACGAATAATAATAATAATAATAATAATAATAATAATAATAATAATAATAATAATAATAATAATAATGATGATGATAACAACAACAACAACAATAGCAATAACAATAATAATAATAATAATAAGTCGGCATTACAATATCAAAACTGCCGACAAGTGGTATAATCACCACCCTGAAGCTGTAACTGAAGGAGAAAATGTAACGATTCTGTGGGACTTTCCAGTACATACAGACCGAACCATCAAGGCCAATAAACCAGATATTGTTGTGAAAGACCAAAACAATAAAGTTTGCTTATTGATCGACATGAGCATCCCCTGTGATCCTAATATCTTGGCGAAAGAGTTTGACAAGCTCAGAAAATATAAAGATCTACTCATTGAAATTGAGAAAATGTGGCATCTCAAGGCGGTTACAATACCAGTGATCGTAGGAGTACTAGGAATGATCAAGAAGGGAACCGAAAATTATATGAGAATGATCCCTGGCTTACCATCCCTGCAAGAAGTGCAAAAGATTGTCTTAACTGGTACATCACACGTATTGAGAAGAGCATTGTCGATGTGAGAACTATTACTACCCATGTATTTTAATTTAACTCAAGAAAAAAAAATGAACGAACTATTGAGTTTGGTTTAATGGCCTACCAATGTATACTATGAGTTTCTTTGCCCTAGGAGTCGGGAAGACACTCGGCAAGAAATGGAAGCAAATTTGAAAGAAAAAAAATATTACTGGAAAAATAGGTGGGATAGCTGAAGAAAGGAACACTAAAAAAAAAAAGAGACCGAGAGGTTTATACTGGCAGCGCAAGACCAAGTATACCTCTATTAAATATTTTGTGGAACTTGGAGGAATGAAAATCAAGTTTCAAATAGGCAGGATTTGAACTCGTTCTGATGTTCATTATTTCGTATTAGACTTTTGGACTTTGTACCTAGTCACGCAAACCTGCTAGAAATAACACATAAAGTCTTTCACATCATAGAATATTGTCTGAAAAATAGGAAGACAGATTGATCGATGCAATCCTAAATATTCTCGAATTTATGGAATGGTCACGGTTGGTACTCTTTGATCATAGAATTAACTACATAGTTCCGACTCACTCGAGGCTAAGCAAAATCAGTTAATTCTGCGCCACACAAAATTAGTTACACAGACCACTACAACAACAACAATGAAATATAATGAACGTAGATATTCAATACAGATTTTGATATTCAAATTTCAATGGTAATTAATTCAACAAAATAAATTAACAACTTTGTTTAGATTTAAATAATTTTTGTTTAGATGAAAGTTATATATATTTTTTATGATGTGTGTGTAATAAATATGGCTGCCAATTTTTAGGTCAAATCAGTAAAGAAGAACGTCACGTGATGACTAAAAAAGTATCGTTTGACAAGGGAGAGAATGTCACGATGAAAGATGATACGTCAGCCAGTGCTTCTATAAATATGGACACACACCGAGACATTAGCATTTTTTTCATACGTGTGTGTGTGTGCGTGTGCGTATATACTTATACATACATACATACATACATACATACATATATATATTATATATACATACATATATATATATATTATATATACATACATATATTATATATATATATATATATATATATATACATTTAATCAGCTTTGTCCCTGGTGGGACATTAGGCGGCATATTCATAAATGTATTCATATATATATATATATGTGTGTGTGTGTGTGTGTGTGTGTATGTATGTATGTATATTTATGGTATATATATGCATACAGAAGCACACATACACACACACACACAACACACACACACACACACACACACACACTACATACATGTATGCAAACATATGCGTACATACATAAGCATATGTTTTTCAAACTGGTTTCTCTGGGTAGGAATATGTCATACACATACGTACACAGAGGAAAACCTTCACACACACACACACACACACACACATACACACACACACACAGACACACACACACACACACAACACACACACACACACACATATATTATATATATATATACATAGTCGCATATACACGTGGAGTCACAAATATATATACATATACACCCACGTGTACTGACTTCTTCGCCAGAGAAATGCAACCGTCACACCAGGGTGACACACTCCCCCACTATCAACACAACTGCCCACATCTCTAGCAGCATCACCACCATCACCATCCTCACCGCCGTACCCCACCGCCACCGCAACCACCGTCCCCCACCGCCACCACCACCACCATCACCATCTTCACCGCCACCGCAACCACCGTCCCCCACCGCCACCGCCACCGCCATCGTCATCCCCACCGCCTATACCGCCACCGGTAACAATATCGGTTCATTAAATAGACAATATGGATGCTGGAAGTTCTTGGTAGTTAAGAAATTCGTTTTGCAATCAGGCGGTTCCAGGTTCCATCTCACTGCATAGCATCTTTGTCAAGTGCCTCTTATCAATACCCCTCGTGCCTCACCATGCTTTGTCAATAGTCCTAGGGGTAGGAGGAAACTGAGTTCAAGCCTGTTCAGTGGATTGAACCAGTAACTAAATGATCCAGTCTTTTCACAGACTATGAAACTGCTCACGTAGTCGCTGACATTCCAGCCATGCCCATCTCGAGTCATTTTTTTTCTTTTTCTTTCAGGCATAGTCTGAACAACATTAGACTGCTGCGGTTTGATTTAAGAGAGATTTGGCTGCTATTTCTAACAAGTGGATCACAACAACAACAACGCAACCCCGTCAAGTTATTGTTGTTTGACTTCAAGTAAACCCAAATCGAACTTGTCTATGAGCAAAGGCGTTCCAGCCATGATCGTCCCGTTTTTTTAATGTAGAAATAACCCAGCACTTCCTTATCCAGTCTATACGTTAACTTAACGAGTCAGAAGTTCAAATAATCAAACTGATTGCTCCTCGTCGAAATTGACGGAAGATCCATCAAATTGACAATAACCCCTACGTCCAAAATGAGGAGAAGAATGTATAGAAAAGGAAACGTCCCCGAGAATTTGACTGGTACTTTCATTGTCGGTTCCTGGAATTATGAATGAAAAAGTCTGCCTCGGCGGGACTTGAACTCAGGACGTATGGGATCGTAAGCAAACACCACAAGGTATTGTTTGTCACTCAATCCGATAAATCACAACAACATGATTGGCTTTATATGGTCGCCCTGGTTGCCAGAAATAACAGCAACATGTCCCTTAAATAACACCCCATTATCTTAGAACTGGTCTCATTGGATAAGGAATTGCTGGGTTATTTCTAACATAAAAAAAAGACGGGATGATCATGGCTGGAACGCCTTTGCTCATTGA
Source organism: Octopus sinensis (assembly GCF_006345805.1). Lineage (NCBI taxonomy): Eukaryota > Metazoa > Mollusca > Cephalopoda > Octopoda > Octopodidae > Octopus > Octopus sinensis. The sequence continues at coordinate 20,960 of NW_021835028.1, read as the reverse complement.
CAAGTTCGATTTGGGTTTACCTGAAGTCAAACAACAACAACTTGATGGGGTTGCGTTGTTGTTGTTGTGATCCACTTGTTAGAAATAGCAGTCAAATCTCTCTTAAATCAAACCGCAGAAGTCTAATGTTGTTCAGGCTATGCCTGAAAGAAAAAGAAAAAAATGACTCGAGATGGGCATGGCTGGAATGGGCATGGTTGTTGTTGTGATCCACTTGTTAGAAATAGCAGCCAAATCTCTCTTAAATCAAACCGCAGAAGTCTTAATGTTGTCCAGGCTACACTATGCTTGAAAGAAAAAGAAAAAAAATGACTCGAGTTGGGCATGGCTGGAATGTCAGCGACTACGTTGGGCTGAAAAACAAAAACAAAAACAAAAGAAACCCACAAAAACTACAACAAATGCAGTGAAATGTACGAAAACAAAAGAAAAAAGAAAGAAAAACGAACATGGGTAACAACAACAAGAAGAACAACAACAACAGTGAAAACTCGATGGAAAAAGAGAAATGGGTTAATTGTGAAGCGAGCAGAGGAAAAACCATCTGTTTTAATGGGTCCGATTTTGCAGGCAGAATCTCTCTCTCTCTCTCTCTCTCTCTCTCTTTCCACCTCTCTCTATTTCTGTCTGTCTCTCGCCCCCTCTTTCTCCCCTTTCACTTCCCCCTCTCTCTCTCTGTCTCGTTACACCCTCTCACTCTTTTTGTCTATCTGTCTGTCCGTCTGTCCATCTCTCTGTCTATGTACCTATCTATCTATCAATCTGTCTGTCTATCTATTTTTATATATCTATCACTGTTTACATCCTCTCTGTGTGTGTGTGTGTGTGTGTGTGTGTGTGTCTGTATATCCTTCTGACATTCTCCTCCCACCCACATATTAACAAGTACACTGACTTTTTTACCCCTTTTCTTTGACACGGTTTGAAATGCAGGGTTTACCTGACGAATATGTATTTTTAGCAAATACACATAAGTAAACAATGTGTTTACATCACATGCTTTCGCCTTGATCTTCAGATTTAGCGAACGAACTCAATAGTTTCGACGCCTATTCATGTCTCATCAACGATCCTCCATTTATTTTATAAATTCCCATTCACATCGTTTAAAGTGTTGTGATAATCAAAACATTCGATTTAGTTCTGTCTGAATGTAATTCTATCCACTTCTCTCTCACCGTCGTCAAGCGAAATTATTCATGTAGGCAAAACGTGAGATCGCTTCAAATCAGATATTTCAAGCACCTCCGCTGCAAGCGTCGAAGATTTTTGTTACCATTTTCCCGCTGCTTTTGTTTCAGTTAATTTTCAAGACAATGAAGAATTTAATCACTTAACTCTCTCGAATGGAACTTAAAACTGAGGTGAATTTTTGATGGCAGGTTTTAATTTAGAACACTTTAAAACGGGAGGTTTGAACCATAGAACCAGGAGCGGTCTGAGGCAGGTTGTTATCAAAAGGGTTGTTGTATTAGGGGAATCGATAGAGTGTCAGAAAATGCTTTGCCATGTCAATTCTGGGTTTCTACGTTCTGAGTTCAAATCCTGCTGTAGTCAGCTTTGACTCTCATCATACCGAGGTCGATACAATGATGTGGAAGTCTAATAGGGTGTTCGAAGGTCCCGACTAACCCATCCCCTCAAAATAACTGGTCTTGTACCTAAATCAGAAACCATTTCTTGCATTAACAACGCCAAATCCTAGTCCAGTATCACTCATAACTTCAGTAGTATATCCACCAAAAAACTTATTTACATTATTTACATTTGACGGATATTTGTCCTCATCTTGTTTGTTGTTAACACAACGTTTCGGCTGATATACCCTCCAGCCTTCTTCAGGTGTCTTGGGGAAATTTCGAACCTGAGTTCTCATTCTTAAGGTATTTTCGATGTTGTTATTATTCAGGTCACTGCCTAGGATCGAATGCCATATGCCCGTGGGCAATTCTGGAGTGAATTTTAAGGCTTATAAATGTAATATTCTCCTATCCTTCCTTAATACCAGTTCCCATATGCTGCTCATATCCGCACTCGGTCTGCTGAGGAGGTTGTTGTGTCCTAACATATGTGCTGCTTCTTTTAGTTTCCGTATTTTCCAGTGGTGTTCTCTGTCTATAATTTTAACTTCATCCCACGCGGGAAGGTGATCTCCATTTTTCCATACATCATCAGCTATACCCGATTTATCAATATAATAATAATAATAACAACAACGACGACGGCGGCTTAAGTTTCTGTTTCTGTTGATGTTCTTCAACATGAATGGCCGATTTTTGTTGCTGCTGTTGAAGAGTGACAAGAGAGGAAGACACGGGCGGCTTCAGTTTTTGCTGTTGTTCTTCAACAGGACTGGTTTTGGGAGACAAAGTAGTCGGTTTTTGCTGTTCAGCAGCAATGGCAGCGGAAGACACGGTTGTCGGGTTTTATTGTTGCTGTTCAGCAGCAATGGTGGCAGGGGACACACAAGTCAGGCACTGAAATGACCAGTTTGGTAGCTGGACCATTTCCCAGAGTTTATCCATCATAGAAGTATGGTGTCCTTTCTTTTGACCTGGGATCTTCTGAAAGTTTGTGGCACATTGAAAGCAGATCGAAACACGACATTTACTGCATTCAACCCATCTATTTCGGAAGGAATTTTCGAGTTTTGTGCATAGATGACAGATGTGATTTGCCGGGCAACGTTCTATTTTAGGACAGCGACCAGTTTTGTCGCACGGCTCATCCACGGATGATACCGTGGCAGTTTTGTTCTGTCTGCCCATCCGTACCGTAGTGCAAGGTAAACAAAGAAAGAAAAAAAAAGGGCTGTGTGGTAAATAGCTTGCTTACCAACCACATGGTTCCGGGTTCAGTCCCACTGCGTGGCACCTTGGGCAAGTGTCTTCTACTATAGCCTCGGGCCGACCAAAGCCTTGTGAGTGGATTTGGTAGACGGAAACTGAAAGAAACCCGTTATATATATATATATATATATGTGTGTGTGTGTGTGTGTGTGTGTGTGAGTGTGTGTGTGGCTGTGTTTGTCCCCCTAGCATTGCTTGACAACCGATGCTGGTGTGTTTACGTCCCCGTCACTTAGCGGTTCGGCAAAAGAGACCGATAGAATAAGTACTGGGCTTACAAAGAATAAGTCCTGGGGTCGAGTTGCTCGATGAAAGGTGGTGCTCCAGCATGGCCGCACTCAAATGACTGAAACAAGTAAAGAAAGAAAAAAAAAGAAAGAAAGATATAGCACAGTGGTTAGGGAGATAAATAAGATACTCTTTACTCTTTTACTCTTTTACTTGTTTCAGTCATTTGACTGCGGCCATGCTGGAGCACCGCCTTTAATCGAGTACTTATTCTATCGGTCTCTTTTGCCGAACCGCTACGTGACGGGGACGTAAACACACCAGCATCGGTTGTCAAGCAATGCTAGGGGGACAAACACAGACACACAAACATATACACACACACTTATGTATATATACATATATACGACAGGCTTCTTTCAGTTTCCGTCTATTAAATCCACTCACAAGGCATTAGCCGGCCCGGGGCTATAGCAGAAGACACTTGCCCAAGATGCCACGCAGTGGGACTGAACCCGGAACCATGTGGTTGGTTAGCAAGCTACTTACCACAGCTACTCCTGCGCCTATAAATAGGATGTTATTTTTTGTAGTTGTCATTGTTGTTAACTGTTTCCGCTTTCCTCATTGTATGTGTGTGTATAAAACGATACAATTATATGTGTAATCAAGAGAGGAAAGGGTCAATGGTTGGTGTGTTTATAATGTACGCACTTGTTAGGGAGATAAATCTAAAAATAGTACCTTATTTTTCGTTGTTAACTGTTCCCGCTTCCCTCATTGTATGTGCGTGTATAAAACGATACAATTATATGCGCAATCGAAATATGTAAGGATACAATGGTTGGTGAGGAAGAAAGTATGATTTAAATTCGCTTTGTGTATATATTTGTGTGCGGCGCGTTCTGATATATATTACTGTGTGTATGGGTGTTCTAGAAAAGACTGTGTCTATGGTTTTTCTTGAACTCGGGATGTACTTGTAGTTTTCATTTACAAAGTATAAATGGCGCGCTTTCGATCGTGGTTGCTACAACACATGGTAACACGGATTTGCGACAAGGAGACAGTTACTTTCTTTTTGTAGAATTATTAAAGTTACTGTTTCAATATCCAAGGAATGTATATATAAATATATATACAGAAACTTGTCTAGTTTTTGAAAGAGATGGGTATTTCAAAGGCAGCGGAAGATTTTGAACTTCTTTTCACGTTAAAGTGATACCATGTGCTGTATACGTGTATACATTTTCTGGTCTTCGCTTCTGTATATTTCAAATGGTCTTTCTTTAAATGTCTTGTTACGATTTCATTCAAAAGTTATTCGGATGATTATTTTATTTTATTTTATTCTTTCGTAAAATCCATTATTTGCACTCTTTTACTCTTTCACTCTTTTACTTGTTTCAGTCATTTGACTGCGGCCATGCTGGAGCACCGCCTTTAGTCGAGCAAATCGACGCCGGGACTTATTCTTTGTAAGCCCAGTACTTATTCTATCGGTCTCTTTTTTGCCGAACCGCTAAGTGACGGGGACGTAAACAACACCAGCATCGGTTGTCAAGCAATGCTAGGGGGACAAACAGACACACAAACACACACACACATACATATGTACATATATATATATATACGACAGGCTTCTTTCAGTTTCCGTCTACCAAATCCACTCACAAGGCATTGGTCGGCCCAGGGCTATAGCAGAAGACACTTGCCCAAGATGTCACGCTGTGAGACTGAACCCGGAACCATGTGGTTGGTAAGCAAGCTACTTACCACACAGCCACTCCTGCACTGTTTATAATTACTACATTCGCAAAAGATTCTTCCTGCTTAATATATTTCACTTTATATTTCCTCAAGTCAATACTTAGTCATTCAGGAAGACATTTAAGGATTTTTTGAGTTTTATTTATAACTAGCAGTATCGCCCGGCGTTGCTCGGGTTTGTAAGGGAAATAACTATATAAGCATTTTCAGAGAGTTATAGCCAAAAAATAGCAAAAAAATGCATTAAAAATGGAAAAAAAATTATGGTAAATTTTTTTTTTAATCGTTGACTCATCGTAGACATTTTTAGAGAGTTACTTCCCTTATATAATAGCGAAAAAATGCATTAAAATGGAAAAAAATGATGGTAATTTTTTTCTTAAATCGTAGACTCATCGTAGACGCGCGCTAATACCCAGAAGGGTTCGATATGAATCACGACTATAAGATACCCGGTTTTGGTTAAACTGCACCGCAAAATGTGGGAGTAGTTAGGAATCTAAATCGTGGAGACAGGCACTCACACAACCTCACTTTTATATATAAAGATAGCGTTCGCAGCTTCTCAGAAATTTCTTGGCGATTTTCTTGGAGCTTAAAAAGCAGATGTTAATCAGAGGCCGCCATTTTGTAAAAAAATATCTCCTCGTGTCACAGCTTTGCCATGTTCCTCTACCCTTGTTTTCCACATACAAACTCTGCGCTGCCCTCCACGTTGGTTGATCTCTTCCTTATGAACCTTCACAGCGTCTCCCAACACAAAGCAGGCCAACCTGTGATACACATTTTCAATACACTTTGCGGCCCACTTTATGATAAAAGATCGAACATCGTCCTACGTCCATTATTTCCTCTCCAACGAACAAGAGTTTCTGTAGAGGCGCTGAATTTTGAAGCCTTAAAACAAAGAGCCAGAAATATCGCGAAGTGACGGGAAGCGACCCCTCGATGGTCTTTTGGAGCAGTCGTCCTTGAAATGACCAATATTAACATCTTCCAGACCCAAAATATTATCTTCTATCTTTCTTGTTTCAGTCATTAGACTGCGGCCATGCTGGAGCACCGCTTTGAAAAATGTTTATTCAAATGAATCAGCCGCAGTACTTATTTCTTTTTAAACATGCTATGTATTTTTTCATTCTGCTTTGCCGAACCGCTAGGTTACAGGAATGTAAACACACCAACACCGGTTTCAAGCAGTGGTGGTGTTGCAAACAAAAACAGACATACACACACACACGACGGTCTTACAGTTTCCGTCTACCAAAACCATTCACAAGGCTTTGGTTGGCCGAAGGTATAGTAAAAGACACTTGTCCAAGGTACCACACAGTGGAACTGAACCCAGAATGATATATTTAGGAAGCAAGCTTCCTACCCCACAGCTACACCTGTATCTTCATTCAGGAACTTCTTTTATTCTCACCTCTTCATTAACGAGAAATCAAAAGAGGTTTGGATCTTATGAAATATGGTGATTTGCCCACTCTTCATCAGTATTCAGAACCGCTGCTGCTGCTGCTGCTACTACTACTATACTACTATACTACTACTACTGCTACTGCTACTGCTACAACACTACTACTACTACTACTACTACTACTACTACTACTACTACTACTACTACTACTACTACTACTACTACTACTAATCTTTTATCTTTTACTTGTAGCCATGCTGGGGCACCGCCTTGAAAATTTTCTTGTAATTTCTGGAAGGAATTTGAAACCACGACCTATGTGTTTACTACTTCTCAACACCCTTGCCTCCAGGGCCACCCGAAGCAGCAACTGATGAGGATAAGCATTCTACAGCAACACCATTGTCACATCACCACTGCCATTACCACCACCGCCAAAACCACCAGCGCCACCACCACCACAACAACCGCCACCGCCACCATCACCACCACCACCACCACCACCACCACCAAACCACCACCATCACCACCACCACCACCACCAAACCACCACCAGTGCCACCACCACCACCAAACCACCACCAGTGCCACCACCACCACCACCACCACCGCCACCGCCACCGCCACCAGCGCCACCAGCGCCACCACCACCACCACCACCACTACAACCGCCGCCGCCGCCGCCGTCGATCCTATAATACAGGGATCCGATATTAAGCAAAAAGCGCGGAAGGAACTGTTGGGGGCGGTGAGGAGAGGTGGTGGTGGTGGTGGTGGTGGTGGTGGTGGAGGTGGTGGTGGTGGTGGTGGTGGTGGTGGTGGTGGTGGCGGTGGTGGTGGTGGTGGTGGTGGTGGTGGTGGTGGTGTAGATATTAAATGAAAATTAAAGCAACAAGATGGTAATATGTGATGGCGGTGGTGGTGGTGGTGGCGATAGGGGACAGCTAGCTCCACCTATAGGTACCGGAATCAACGTGAGTCTGTGGTGTGTGTGCGTGCGTGTGTGAGTGTGTATGTTTGTGTGTGTATGTGTGTCTCTATGTGTGTCTGTGTGTGTAAGCCTGTCATTGACACATACTCGAACACATCTGTCTGTCTGTCTGTCTGCCTGATTGCCTGCCTGCCTGCCTATCTGTCTGTCTCTCTTTCTGTCTATCCATCTATCCATGTCTGTCTGTCTGTCTGTCTGTCTGTCTGTCTGTCTGTCTGTCTCTCTCTCTCTCTCTCTCTCTATATATATATATATATATTTATACATCTGTCTGTCTGTCTGTCTATACGCGTGTCTATGTCTATCGACCAATCCGTTGCACCCCATCCTGCTCTTTCTCTTCGTACAAACAAACACGCTGACATCCACACATGTACACACACACACACACAGACCAATATACGCACGCACACTCATCTACACACATACCCCCCCACTTCTCACCTATATTCACACACGCAACTATTGCCCGAGTCTATGAAATCAAATTCATACACATAACTACTTCATATATTACTTAATAAGCACACCCCCCCCCCACACACATCCATCCATACATACATACATACAAACTTCCAATGTAAGCGGTGTTTGTCATACGCACATACGTGTGAATATATATACACACATGTGTGTGTGTATATATATATATATACATATATACATACAGCGGTGGAGCCCCAGTATGGCCGCGGCCTTCGGGCTAAAACATCTTTAAGGATTTAAGGATTTATGCATCTATATATATATATATATTTCTTTATTGCCCACAAGGGGCTAAATATATATATATATATATATATATATATATATACTTACACATACGTGCGCGTGCATGTGCGTGCGTATGTAAGTATACACACACACACACAAACGTATACAATTATATATATATATATCTGCTTCTGCGCATGCTCATACAGATACATACATACATACATACATACATACATAAATAATACATACATTATATATATATATACACCTAGTTGGCACACTTCTTGTCACAACTATTATCTGTAAGAGAGAGAGTGTGTGTGTGTGTGTGTGTATATGTGTGTGTGTGTGTGTGTATATATGTGTGTGTGTGTGTGTACACATACAAAGGAGAAGAAGAGGAAGAAGAAGAAGAAGAAAGTTGACGGAAGATGATGAGGCAACAAAGGGGGCGTGGCTTAGCTATCAGTCGGTGCGTGCTTGTGCTGTCAATCAAATGAAGTTGGTCTTTCGCCATTCAGCCAATGAGGACGAAGGCGAGGTTAGCAAGACACGCGTACTCATACACCAACACACACACAGAAACACACACACACACGTACTAATATACTTGCTTACATATACGCATATATAAGTGTTTGTGTATGTGCGTGTGTCTAATACGTACTGAGATAGACAGACAGATAGATACATAGATCAAAGGTATGTATATATATATATATATATATATATATATATATATATACAGAGAGAGAGAGAGAGAGAGAGAGAGAGAGATACAGACATATACAACGTCATATAAATATAGTTTCGTTCACACACACACACCACACACGTACACACCACACGTACACACACGCACACACACACGCACACACACACATACACACACGCACACCACACACACACACACGCGCGCGCACACACGCACACACACACACACGCGCACACACACACACACACGCGCGCGCGCGCACGCGCACACACCCACACACACACACACACACACACACCACACACAACACACACCCACACGCGCGCGCGCACACACACACACACACCACACACAACAACACACCACACACACACCACACGCGCGCACACACACACACACACACACACACCAGACGTATACATTTATTTCTTTTCATTTCAGTCTTTGCGCTGCGGCCATGCTGGAGCACTGCCTGCCTGGAAGGGTTTGGCGCTCAAGTCGGTGCGACTACTTACTTCTTTAAGTGTGGCACTTATTCTTATCGTTGTTTTTTTAATGCGAGGAACACAAACAAAACAACACCGGCATTCAAGCGTTTTGGGTTAGACAAACACAAAGACTCGCGCGCACATAAACACACACATGCGTGTATACAGACACACAAATATATATATACACATATATAAACAGCGAGAAATAGAGATGTATGTATGTGTGTTTGTCTGTTCGTGTGTGTGTTTGTGTGTGTGTTTGTGTGTGTGTGTATGTGTGAGTGTGTGTATGTGTGTGTGTATGTGTGAGTGTGTGTATGTGTGTGTGTGTATGTGTGTTTGTGTGTGTGTGTGTGTGTGTGTGTGTGTAATGATGAAGGTAGGAGTCAAATAACCACTTTCTCATCCCATCTTTTCATATGCCTGTTCCGGGGCCACTAGCTTCTCTATTATGGCTCCTTAATTATCAACCCCCAATTCTTTGTTTTAAATTTGGGCCTTAAATTTAGTCAAAGAGCTCAACGGCAGTGGTGCCACCGTTGTGCATTCTTCCAAACTGGATTTTCGATCGGGCCGTAAAGGACTCCTCGCTTGGACACGTGTGAAGGATATACAACATTGCCCTGAGGGGGTCGGCGGAAGCTGTTTGGAACCGTCTGTCTGTCCGTCCGTCCGTCCGTCCGTCCGTCCGTCCGTCCGTCCGTCCGTCTGTCTGTCTGTCTGTCTGTCTGTCTGTCTGTCTGTCGTCTGTCTGTCTGTCTGTCTGTCTGTCTGTCTGTCTGTCTGTCTGTCTCTGTCTGTCCGTCCGTCCGTCCGTCCGTCCGTCCGTCCGTCTGTCTGTCTGTCTCTCTCTTTCTGTCTCTCTGTTTGTCTCTCTCTCTCTCTTTCTCTCTTTATGTATACCATTTGATAGTATTCTATATTTTCTTCCTATAATCTTTAATTAATTTTATTAAATTCCTTCTTAAATTGAAATTTAAGAAGGAATTCATTTCTCTCCTGTTTCCACCTCCATCTTTTATATACAAGAATTTGATTTGTATAGATTCCTAATGCTTTTTCTACCTACATGTGTGTATGTGTGTGTACGTGTGTGTACGTGTGTGTGTGTGTGTGTGTGTGGATAGACAGACGGACAGAAAGTTTGTTGTGCAAATAAAGTCGAATAATTGAACAATTTATCAATGAAAGGTAATTAGAGAGAGAGAGTGAAAGAGACAAAGAGAGAGTGAGAGGGGAGGAAGGGAGAGGGAGAAGGAAGAAAGCGTGGTGGGGTGGGGACAGGTGTTGTGGTGTAACAGAAAACGATAGAGATTGTACAGTGATATAGAGTGAGGTGTGGAAGTAAGGAAAACGGAGGGTGGGTGAGCGGGGGGGGGGGTAAGGTGTAATTAACGAAGATGAGCGGATGTAAGCGATGGTAAGAGTGAAGTCACGACTATGGGGGATGAGGTGGGAGGGGGAAAAAGATAAATGGACGTCAATTAGTCCATCATCTCTTACTACTCCTCTCAGACGGAGAGAGCAATTGCTATTTCTTTGTATAAATCTCGTCTCTCTCTCCTCCCTCTCTCTCTCTCTCTCTCTCTCTCTCTGTCTCTTGTGATACACACACACACACACACACACACACACATACGTATGAATGCAAGTATATATAATGTGCATATATAGTGTTGTATATATAAATACATTGTGCTGAAACTGGTTTACAACAAAATGTATGACAGCAAGCACATCATCACTACCCCAATCATCGTCGTCGTCGTCGTCGTCGTCGTCATGACTACCACCACAATAATCACCACTATGGTATGCAATAGTGTCGTTGGTTGAGAGGAGCAGCAGCCGTTACAGTAGCGGTTGAGAGAGGACACATCACAAAGCATAGGAACAGCACACCTTTGATTTCTCATCGAAATACATACATACATGTATACATACACATTTACATACATGCAAACACACACAGACACACACACACACACCACAGTAGGGTGTTGATAATAAGTGGTAAACTGGACTCGAAAGAGTACTTTGGTACAATAATAAAACATCTGTCATTTTTGTAGAAGATATGGGTTCGCGTCCCATGTGCAACCTTCGACTTTTCCCAGCCAAAGGTACCTTATTAAATCCAGTATTCTACATGCTCTATCTATAGCTTCATTAAGGCCGTGAGATGGCTGAATTGTCAGTGCGTCGGACAGAAAGCTTAGAGCCATTTCTTCCCGCCCATCACGACCTAAGTTCTGAGTTCGACTTTCCGAGTTCGACATTGTCTTCCATTCTTTTTTGGAGCCAATTAAAATAAGTACCAGTTGGTCACTAGGGTCGATGTAATCGATGAACGCCACCCCCTAAAAACTGATAGCCTTGTACCAAAATTTATAGCTTTATCTAGTTCGAGTCCGACCATTAGTATGATACATACATACAAACATACATACGTACATACAGAAATATACTCACAGCACATTACATTCTGTAAGAGGAACAGTAAAAATATGCAAGACTTTTCTCAAGTTTAAGGCGTGGCGCTGCTTTCGTTATCTGCATTCTCACGGTGGAACTTTGTAGCTTTGATGGTTCCTTCTTCAGAATTTAAATAATAATAAAAAAAAAAAACAAGCGAAAACACCTAAAGTTTCACGAAGCTCTGGCAGAGGTAGGGTTGAACTCTGCTGTACTCTTTCACCACAACTTTCTCTCACTCTTTCTTCTTGTTTCGTTGTACCTGTATTTCAAAGGGCCAGCCTTGTCACGCTGAATCTCCCCAAGAACTACGTTAAGGGTACATGCATGTCTGTGAAGTGCTCAGTCACTTGCAAGTTAATTTCACGAGCAGGCTGTATCTATTGATCGGATAAACTAAAACCCTCGTCGTCGTAACCGACGGAGCGCCACAGGTCATATCTGTGGCGACACCGGCACTCGGGCTGTTCGGGCTGTTCGGGTTTAACTCGAGTATAAATTTAATAAAGTGAACGTGTATTTGCATGCTGACTTGATTCCTGCCAACACTGACTTCAAGTATGTGACTGCAGTCAATAACTCCTTCTATTGAGCCTGATCGCAGGCCATGATTTTCGTTCAGTGTTTGGCGGTCGTCTTAGAGGAGCGCTGTGTCAAAAAATATCATTCATAGCAGACGTTCCCTCGACATCATTCATAATGTGCCTGACTCGGGCTCAAAAGTTACAGCCCGAGTTGTTATCTATAATCGTAAGAATTTAAAGCAATTCAAATTCAATTTTTTCTTGAAACAATAAATTTCTGTAGAGATTAGGATTTAAATTCCAATCAATGAAATGCTTCCGTTCTACAATATTCTCAAAGGAACAGAAAGTTATCCAACAACTCGGGCTAATACAGACGAGCCTTGTAGGTGTAAAAGACTAACGGTCGTCTCTTGTCAAGAGTTCAGGCGACAGTCAGATCGCTGGTGTTTGTTGAGCTCTCCGCTTTCTGTTATTCTGTGTGTCTGTGTGTAAAGATTATTTGTGTTTTGCAGGGTTGCTTTATTTTTACCCTTAACTTGGAAATGGAGAAAGGCATAGAGCCAGATCTAAAAAGAAAATATTAGCCATTTGGGGCAAGAAATAAATGGGAAAACGTGAAATTCTTCGAGTAGTCATCATGTGTCTAATGCGAAATATATAGTTCAAATTGATAGAAAAACAAAGACGAAGACAGGTGTATGAACAACAAACAAGTGCATTAATTTGACGCTTGGGAAAGTGAGAAAGTCTTTTACGTTTCGATCCTACGCTCTTCAGCAGAAAGGAATAAGAGAAAATGAAAATGAAAAAAACATGTTGAATTCAGTGGTCCATGAACACACACACACACGCACGCACGCACACACACGCACACTCATACTCTCACACACATTTACATATATACATATACATACATACATACATATATATGTATGTGTGTATATTTATATATATATTTACCCCCCCCCTATATATATATATAATAAATTCAGGGTGAATACTTGATAAATGTAAGCACCTGTATATGCCAGCTAGTGGCATAGGTGATAGAATATATGTATCAAATGAAATAAATGAAAAACAGGATGCAAAGGATGTTGCGGTACATATGTTTCGGGCTTTATAGAACAACTTATTCTTATATCAATGCATAATCGATATAAAAGATAGATCAAAAGCTTTCTTCAGCCGCGTGCAATTGCTACACCAAAGACTTGTATCACATTATAAAAGGTTTGAGAAGAAACATTTGGTATTGTTTATAATGGTAGGTAAAC
>NW_021835028.1:0-2500 GCF_006345805.1 Octopus sinensis | reverse complement strand
AGCGGTTCGGCAAAAGAAACCGATAGAATAAGTACTGGGCTTACAAAGAATAAGTCCCGGGGTCGATTTGCTTGACTAAAGGCGGTGCTCCAGCATGGCCGCAGTCAAATGACTGAAACAAGTAAAAGAGTAAAGAGTAAAAGAGTATACAACCCACCCTCAATACGGGCAAAAGTGAATGAAATTATTCATCAAGTCTTCGGAAAACGGTTCTCTTGGTGACTAAGACGTTCGTGAGAGACATGTCCAAAAGTTTCTCACATTCATGTTTATGCAAAATTCTGTTTAGGCAACGGAATTTTCAGGTGAACGCACCACTAGAAACAAATATTATTTTAAGGGGAAAAGACTCTGAATGTTACATCAGCTTCTGGTAATGTCCCCTTTAAAAACATGCAGGGCACTGGTGATATTTCATCAGAGACACTTAATCACATCTATCCACTACATCTTACCACTTGTTGAGACATCTAACCACCTCTTCAAACATCCATCTACAATTTCTTTCTTTGCGCTCATCTGTTTTCAAGTAAAACAACGAGGGTTCGTCCTAAAGGATAAGTCGCAAGCTCTCATCTTCGTTTTCCAAACTGTATTTTCTTTTTTTGCTATTACACACGAGCCACAGCCAACTGTCCTTTCTTAAAGAAAGACGAAAGCTGATCAAGGAGAATAAACCTAATATGTACACAATTTGGTAAGTGCTAAAAACTGCAACCACTGCGAAAGACGGCTTGCCTGCCATTCCAACTCTTATATCTAGAAGCTTGACCCCAAATAATAGAACCCTTTCATTTCATTGATTGTGGCTCCCGTCCGCATTGGTTGTCGTCCTCGTTTCAGTGGCTGTGACCTTCTAAGTATGTTCAGGTCAAGGGTTTCCGGACGTTGGCCATAATACTCAACCAAAAACCCACCATGGGACCGCGCGGTAAAAGGTTTGCCTCCCAGTCACAGGGTTTCGCGTTCAGTCCCACAACGTGGAAATTTTGCTAAGTCTCTTCCACTATAGCCCTGGGCTGACCGAAGCCTTGTAAGTGGACTTCGTACACAGAAATTGAAAGAGGCCCCGTCGTGTGTGTGGAGCTTTAAGTGTTTCCGCTCAATAAACACTCACAACGCCCGGTCTGGGTAGCGGACTTGCGGTCTTGCTGTAGTAGGATCGAGGTTTCGATTCCCAGACCGGGCGTTGTGTGTGCTTATTGAGCGAAAACACCTAAAGCTCCACGCAGCTCCGGAAAGGGATGGTGGCGAACCCTGCTGCACTCTTTCACCACAACTTTCTCTCACTCTTTCTTCCTGTTTCTGCTGTACCTGTATTTGTCTCGCTGAATCTCCCTGAGAACTACAGTAAGGGTACTCAAATCGCCTAAACGAGCAGATTGAGGGCAGTGAGGGGTCCCGCCTGAAGGTGAAACTGCTGGAAATCGAAAAATGTCTGAGGCTCTCCCATGGAGGGGAGGGAGCGGACGGGGGAGCCTGGGCTGTGGACAACATGGGATCTGGCCCCAGAGCTTTCTACAGGTGTGCCAGGGAAACAGCTGCGGTGCACTGTGGAGTGAGGCCACTCCTCGAGGGGGATGGCACACTTACGGGAAAACCAGTGAGGGTGGGTGAGGTGCTGAGTGGGCAGTTCGAGAGTGTTTTCGCTCCGCCCCTTGGGCGTCTCCGGGTCGCCGGTCCAACTGACTTTTTTGCCACTGCAGATGTGGAATCGGAGGCGGCGGCGATGGATTGCATCGATATGGGGGAGGACGATGTGGTCAAGGCTGTGGATGAAATGAGGGCAGACTCAGCTACTGGCCCCGATGGATTCCCGGCGGTCCTCCTGGGGGCATGTAGGAGAGTCCTGGCGGGACCACTGCAGTTCCTCTTTCGGAGCTTCCTTGCGGCTGGCGAGCTTCCAAGAGAACTGAAGGAAGGTAAAATATGCCCCATTCGTAAAGGAGGTAGCAGAGCGGAAGCCAAGAACTATAGACCTATCTCTCTGACCTCACAGATCAGCAAGGTCATGGAACGAATGGTCGGAGGGAAGCTGATCACCTTCCTTGAAGAAAATGACTTGCTGCCCGACACCCAACATGGTTTCCGACCAGGGAGAAGCTGTTTAACTCAGCTCCTACAACACTATGACTGGGTGCTGAAGCGGCTGCTCAACCACTCAAGTGTGGAGGTGATGTGTCTCGACTTTGCGAAGGCCTTTGATAAAGTCGATCGTGGAGTGGTATGTCACAAACTGCGTGATCTCAGCGTAGTTGGAAGGCTGGGAGAGTGGCTTCGTGACTTTCTGAAAGATAGAAGTCAGGTGGTAGTGGCCAATGGGGCCACTTCCATTAACACGCAAATAGTGAGCGGTGTTCCGCAGGGCACTGTTCTGGGACCACTACTGTTCATAATGGCCCTCTCAGACATGCCCTCAGCCGCGCAGAGAGCCACGATCACAAGTTGTGCAGATGATGCAAAAGTTTCACAGGCAATACAGAACCCTGAGGACACTAAA
>NW_021835027.1:25000-42345 GCF_006345805.1 Octopus sinensis | reverse complement strand
GTTCCTTTCTGATAGATTTTTTTCTCTTATATGTGTTCTCATATATATTTCTCACATATAAGAGAAAAAAATCTTATGAGAAAGGAATTCTATCTCTCTTAAAAAATATCTTTTGATAAGCATAACAAATGCGCAACCGGTTAAAAAGAACTTTCACCTAATTAAATACACTCTCCCTTACTTAAATTATTTTGTCAGCATTTTCTTCATTCTTTATATATATATATATATATATATATATATATATATATATATATATGAGAGGTATTGGTATCTAGAAGACCCAAGGAGTGGCAGGTAACGCTAAATAAGTTCTATGGACTGACAGTTCTTCGTTCAATAGTGATACGAGTGAAGAGTCTAATGTAGGTCTTGTATTAGCATGCATATATTTATTAGACAAAATGTGATAACAAAGTCAAGACTGTGAGTAGTTTTTAGGACATTTATAAGGAAAAATATATAGATATAGTCTTACAGCTGTTTCTTGGATATTATGGATATCCCTGATGAAGGGATATCCATAATAACATCCACTGACCAGCACCTCGGGCCAGTGACTTCTACTATAGTCCCGGACTGAATGATGAAGGGATAGCCATAATATATATGATATATATATAAAACACTTACTGTAAATAAAATCAAGGGTACGTAGCGTTCCGTTAATTAATAAATGGAAAATCATATTTTTTTAAATATATGAACACCTAACGGCCAAATGGATCCTGGCAGAGACCATTGGTTTAGTCGAGTAAATGTTGTCCGGTACTTATTTTATATCCTTGTATTATACCGAACCGCTAAGTTACCGGGAGATGAATAAGCCAAACATTTGTAGTCAAGCTACTGGTGGGAGAAGTATGAGGTGCAAACACAAACATACAAGAGCTTATATGCATATACGATGAGCTTCCACACAGTTTCTGTCAACCAGATTCATTCTCATGGTATAAGCCGGCTTGGAACTATAGTAGACGGCACAAGCCCGAGGTGCTGATCAGTGCGTGTTAATCAGAGACGAAACCACGTGATAGCCAAGCGAGATTCTTAACCATATAATTATTCTTCTGAGCCTATATGTATATTTATATATATATATATATATAGTTATAATAATAAGGGTTTTTTGCGACAAGTTGCTTAAGCCACATACCGAAAATATTAGAAATAACAGTCAAAGGACTACTATTTCCTTTTACTACAAAAATAAGTCTCCACAGACAATATTTGTGACTCACATGTGGCAAAAAAAAAAAAAGAAAAACAACGAAACCACGCAGTCTTCGGATTTCTAATATTTTCGGTATGTGGTTCAAGCAACTTGTTGCAAAAAACCCTTATTATTATAATTATATAAATTTTTACCGAATATGGTCCTTTTCCATACCGAAATACTACTAGGTGAAATTTGTTGATTTTATTAAATTAATTATATTTCACCCTTTATCTGTATTTATATATATATGTGTGTGTGTGTGTGTGTGTGTGTATGTGTGTGTGTGTGTGTGTGTGTGTGTGTGTGTGTGTGTGTGTGTGTGTAGAGGTGCAATGGCCCAATGGTTAGGGCAGCAGACTCGCGGTCGTAGGATTGCGATTTCGATTCCCAGACAGGGTGTTGTGAGTGTTTATTGAGCGAAAACGCCTACAACTACACGAGCTCCGGCAGGGGTGTGGGATGGAGATCCCTGCTGTACTCTTTCGCCGCAACTTGCTCTCACTCTTCTGTTGGCCTGCTCGCTTAGCCAAGTGGCGTCTGTTGAAGGCTAAAACAATGCGAAGCGCATTGTGACAGCGATGTGTAGCAACATCTGATAGCCTGGTTGGTCACGGTGATATATATATATATATATATATATTATATGTATATATAGGAGCACTCCGTCGGTTACGACGACGAGGGTCCCAGGTGATACCATCAACGGAACAGTCTTCTCATGAAATTAACGTGCAAGTGACTGAGGAATCCACAGACACGCGTACCCCTAACGTAGTTCTCAGGGAGATTCAGCGTGACACAAAGTGTGACAAGGCCGGCCCTTTGAAATACAGGTACAACTCATTTTTGCCAGCTGAGTGGACTGAAGCAACGTGAAATAAAGTGTCTTGCTCAAGGACACAACGCGTCGTCGGGAATCTAACTTACGACCTTACAATCGTGACCACTAATATATTTCTGAGCCTATTTCTATCTATCTATCTATCTATCTATCTATCTATCTATCTATCTATCTATCTATCTATCTATCTATCTATCTATCTATCTATATGTTGGCTTATTTATCTCCCGGTAAATTAGCGGTTCGGTAAAATACAAAGATATAAATTGTACCAGATTTAAAAATAAGTACCGGAAACGATTTGCTCGACTAAACCAATGGTCTCAACCAGAGTCCATTTGGCCGTTAGGGGTTCATATAAGATTTTGTTGCTAAAATTTATGGGCAATACACAAAATATTAAAAAATAAAAATTAATATAATTTCTAACGATATTTAATTCTAAACACATAACACGACTTTTTAAACATCGAATGGGTATGAGGGTTCACTTGAGCGAAATGGGGATTGAAGGAGTCGACGAGTAAAATAGGGTTGAGAAACACTGGTTTAAACCCTTCAGGTCGGTGACCTGGCATGGTCGTAATCCAGTGACTGAAACAAGTAAAAGAATATCTATGTATGTATGTATATACACACACACACAAAACACATATATGTTTATGTGTGTGTATATATATTTGCGTGTGTGTGTGCGCGTATTTATGCGTGTACTTCTTTCTACAAGTACTCGCGCACTCAGGATGAACGTACCCGCACATTTTGTGTGTGCGTTAATTAAGCTAATACATATATGTATAATATATTATATTATATATATATATATATTATATATATATATATATATATATATATATATATATAATATATATTATAATAAAATTAGGGAAATATCCAATTACACGGGGAAAAAAAAAATAGATTTAGATTAAATCCAATTTTATAGTAAAATATTATAAAATATTATTGAGACAAAACCACTATTGCAAAACAAACAAGGAAAGACTTAATCAATAAATAAAATTTAATAATAGTCAAATTATTAAATTTTATGTATGATTAAGTCTTCCTTGGTTGTTTTGCAAAATAGTGGGTTTGTCTCAAATAATATTTTATATATATATATATATAAAATATCTATATAATATATATATATTAAATATTATATATGTATATATATATGTATATATATATGATATTATAATATATATATATATATATATATATATATATATAATATATATATATATATATATATATACATATATATATATATATATATATATATATACATATCAGAGGAGAGAGGGAAGACGAGAGATAGAGACTATGGAGAGAGAGGAGAGAGAGAGAGAGAGAGAGAGGAGATGAGAGAGAGAGAGAATGAGAGAAAGAGAGAGGTCCCGAAGGCTATCTACTGCAAGTACTTCAACTATCAATGTTTAGGGACCTCACACAACTTTCCTTTCCCCTGTCGACTCTCATTTTTTTCTCAAAATCTCTTTTGGGTGCAGTCAGTAGCATACATCCAGTACACACACACGTATCTATATATATATGTATGTATGTATGTATGTATGTATGTATGTATGTATGTATGTATGTATGTATGTATGTATGTATGTATGCATCATTTATAAATGCGTCTCGGAGAGGTAACTGTTGCTCTTTTGATAATAAATAGAAGAACCACAAGCAGAGAGAAAAATCATAAACACAACAGCCTTGTATTCTTGCTATAGTTTCTGCAAAGTCTCTGATGAAACAGTGAACAGGAAGCTGAAACTTATCTAACCATATATAGCTGGTTGATATAGTTTGGGTACGAGGATGAGCGATAAGGAGACTGAGAGGCAGACAAAGTGGGTGGAGGGATTTGACATATACATATACGTACACACACACACGTATATGTACATATATAAACATACATACATATACATACATACATACATATATACACATACATACATACATACATACATACATACATACACATATATATATATATACATATGCATATATGCATATACATCTACATATACATACATACACACACACACACACACACACACACACACACACACACACACACACACACACACACACACATATATATATATATATATATACATATATATATACATATATATAAACGCAGGAGTGGATTAAGTCGATATAATCGACTTAATCCCTTTGTCCTTGTTTGTCCCCTCTATGTTTAGCTCCTTGTGTGTAATAAAGAAATAAGAACCTTGCTTCCCAACCACATGGTTCCGGGTTCACCCCCACTGCGTGGTACCATCCGCAAGTGTCCTCTACTATAACCTAGAACTGACCAAAGCCTTGCGAATGGATTTGGTAGATAGAAACTGAAAGAAACCAGTCACACGTGTGTGTGCGTGTGTGTGTGTTTGTGACAATCGCTTGACAATCGGTGCTGGTATGATTGCATCCCCGGAACTTAGGGATTCTCCAAAAGAGCCCAAGTACAAGTTGCGTACTGGAAATTTCCAAGGACGTCCTGGAAAGTCCCAATGATGAGTCTTCTTGGAAAATTCCGTGGGTTTCATGGAAAGTTCCAAGGATTAAACTTCCTGGAAAATTCCGAGAATGATACTTCCTGGAAAATTTCAAGGATTTCATGGGAAGTTCCGAGGATGAGTCTTCATGGAAAATTCCGAGTATTTCCTGGTAAGTTCCAATGTTGAGATACTTCCTCGAAATTTCCGAGAATGAAACTTCCAGGAAAATTCCGAGGATGAGACCTCCTGGCAAATTCCGATGATTTCCAGGAATGTTCCGAGGATGAGACTTCCTGAAAGTCCCGAGAATGGGACTTCATGTAAAATTCTGAGGATTTCTTGGAAAGTTCCGAGGATAAGATACTTCCTGGAAAGTTCCGAAGATGGGACATTCTGGAAAATTCCGAGGACTTGCTGGAAAGTTGCGAGGCAAGTGAAATAAAAATCAAAATTGCTGACGTGACCGATGACAGTACCGCCTGATTGGCACTCATTCCAGTGGAACATTAACAGCACATCCGAACGTGGGGTGTAACCGGCCCACTTATGGGTACCCCTCATTCATTGGACAATGAATTTTGTTTGCGAAGTATTATTGAGGCAAGTGTAAACAAATCAAAATCGCTGATGTGGCCGATGATAGTACTGCCTGATTGGCACTCATGCAAGTGGAACGTTAAAAGCACATCCGAGCGTGATCATTGCCAGAGCCACGGATTTGCTCCCATGCCGGTGACATGGGAAAAGTACCATTCGAGCATGATCATTGCCAGCATCGCTTAACTGGCACATGTTCTATATATATATATATATATATATATATTGTGTGTGTGCTTGTGTGTGTTTGTGTCTGTGTTTGTTTCCCACCACCGCTTGACGACCGGTGTTAGTCTGTTTACGGCCCCGTGTCTTAGCGTTCGGAAAAAGAGACCGATAGATTAACTATCAGGTTTAAAAAAAGTACTGATGTCGATTCATTCGATTAAAAACTCTTCAGGGCGAAGCCCTAGAATGGCTACAGTCCAATGGCTGAAACAAGTAAAGGATAAAAAAGAAAATATAAAAAAAACCTGCTGGAAAATTCCATGACAAAAGACTGGAAACTGATCATGAACATTACATAGAAAGAAAGACATGTTGAGGTAAAAAAAAAAAAAACTTTCTTTCTGTAGAAAGTAAAGTTTTCTCCCATGGAAGAAATGTTGGTGCAACGAATCTCAGCTGGGTTGGGCATGTTTAAAGAAAGGAAGAAACAAATTCGATGACCAAGTCAAATACTTTGCTCAGAGTAGCCTAGTAGTACGAGAAATTTTGGGTAGACCTCCAATATAAAATTATGATTGAGTATAACATATAAAATTGGGATTTTTATAACATAAAATAACACGAGAAGATTGGATATTGATACTGGAAACTGGACCACCACAATTGAGGGCATAAACCGGAAAAAGAAATCGTTTCACTTCAAACACACCAGGTACGACTGAAAATAATTCGTATGGACAGCCACAGTCGACAATCGACGGATTGCTTGTGTAATATAGTGTAACACGTGATCAGTTACAATCTATCTGTGTTGTCCCCGCACCTGTTGATGAGGGTGCCATTGACTCGATTAACGGAACAGCCTGCTCGTGAAATTAACGTGTAAGTGGCTGAGCACCCCACAGACACGCGTGCCCTTAACGTATTTCTCAGGGAAATTCAGCGTAAAACAGAATGTGATAAGGCTTGCCCTTTGAAATACAGGCACTACTCCTTTTTGCCAGCCGAGTGGACTGGAGCAACGTGAACTAAAGTATCTCGCTGAAGGACATAACGCGTCGCCAAGAATTGAACTTACGACGTTGCAATCGTGAGCCGAATACCTTGACCACTAAGCTATGTGCCTTCACTACAATTTATCTGTATATATATATATATTACTCAAAGATGGTTGGTGTCCCAGCATGTTGATTTTCCTTTAGATAAAGATAAATAAATTGTACACACACACATACACACACACACACAGACACACAGACACACACACGTACACACACACACACCCTCGAACGCATGCACACATTTACACTCACTCATATACACACACGTCATCACCTGCTTAATAAAGGTGTGTTAGAAAGGTATGTAACACACCTATGAAATAAATCAAATATGATGCAGGATGAAACACCTCTTAGTCAATAAAATAAAGTATCAACGAAAAAAAATGGTCATCCATCGGTTTCGACGATGAGTACTACTTACTCATTGAATAAGCATTTAACATGGCCGAGTGTAAAGTCGGCGAGCCGGCAGGGTCGTTAGTACGCCGAACAAAATACTTAGCAGCATTTCGTCCGTCTTACGTTCTGAGTTCAAATTCCGCCGAGGTCGATTTTGCCTTCCATCCTTTCGGGGTCGATAAAACAAGTACCAAATGAGTACTGGGGCCGATATAATCAACTTACCCCCGAATTTGCTGGCCCTGTGCCAAAATTTGAAAAGAATATCGGCCGAGTATATTGCAGACACGTAAAACTTAACATACTTCTAAAGTGGGCATCAACATACTAGGCCTAATTTTGAATTTACAGGTATTATCCATCCGACTGGGTCTCCACAGCTTGTGTCAACCCGAAGATGTGGTTAAAGACACGCGTCCACAATTCCACGCATTAGAATCGAACCCTGGACTTAACGATTGCAAGATGACTTTCTTGATCATTCAGTTATGTCGTGCCCAATTATAAGTACCAAACAAGAAAAGTAACAAGCAGACCAAAGCCGTGTAGCTTAGAAGCTCGCTTTGCAACTACGTGGTTTTGGGTTCAGTCCCACTGTGCGGTATCTTGAGCAAATGTCTTCTTCAATAGCCATGAGCAAACCACTGTCTTGTGGATGAATTTCGTAGACAGAAACTGTATGGAAGCCTGTCGTATATCTATCTATCTATCTATCTATCTATCTATCTATCTATCTATCTATCTATCTATCTATCTATCTATCTATCTATCTATCTATCTATAGTTAATCAAACATGAACAAAGAGAGAACACAACAATGCGAGGAAGTGGGAAAAGTATAGTGTTATTGGACGCTCAGAAAAGGAAAGAAAAGAAAGAAGGAGGATTTAACTTTTCAAGCGGAGCTCTTCGTCAGAAACATAGAAAAATGAAAGGTCCAAGGAAGGGAAGACGGAGAAAGAAAATCGCCGACGATACACACGCGGTCACATATTGAATGACCAGAAGGATATATATATATCTATATATAAAACTGAGAATGTGTGTGTGTCTGTCTGTCTGTGTGTTTCCCTAAAACTTGAGAACTACACAACCAATCTCATTCAAATTTTACACATGCCTTACTATTTTTACAAAAGTAAAAATAGCAATTGGTATAAAATTGCATCAATGATTTGAACTTGAATAAGTGGTTTCACATGAATGGGAATAAATTAAAAATAAAATTAGCGTGCAGAAATGGAATAGTCCAGCTGGAGGTGTGCAATACCCTTTACCACGGCTTTTACATTAGATTATCTGTAATTAGCTAGCATTAAGTATCTATATGAAGTTTGGCTGTATGTAATGTCTGTTTTCTCGAACAGCGCTTCTATTGAGTACTGTTATTATTATTACTGTTTAACTATTGTTATCACGTTTGTTGGTTCCTCGTAAGGGAAACGTTGTTGTGTTGCATTTGTTAAATAATTGTAAACTGTAATCCTCCCCCTTTGGGAGAAGGGGCTTTGGTTATTGTTTAAAAGTTGAATTCTGTCCCTGTTTGGGGAAATTGACAATATTTTCACCGTTTACACGGAAGCATTTTTGTTAGAATGCCTTCGATAGAAGAAAGTCAAAAAATTTTACCTGTTGCCGTCGGCGGGTGCGAACTCATTAAAATTAAAATGGAAGAAATACAAACCTATTTCGGACTGATCACCGACAAAGACAGCGAATCTAGGATAACACCACCAAACGAAATAAAAAATTAAATTAAAGAAAATACTATTGTCTATAAAGTATATAATGTAGAGAAAAAAACAATTTGAACACCAGGAGGAAAGCACCATCGAAAAGGGTCTTGGTGCGACTATGAAAGATATCTAACCAGAGGCGGTAAATTCGCCACAATAGAAGCAAGGTTCGAGTCAACGGAGAGTGCAAGGGAGTACTCGACTCGAACCTTGCAAAGTGGAAAATTTTATTTTTACCTTTATATCTGGGACATAGGACGTCCCAGATAAAAATTAAATCTCCCCCCAGAAGTAGAGGTAGGCTGGATTGTAGCCACACTTCTAAACAAGAGGGAGGACAAGATACAATTGATCGAAATTGCAAGACACGAGCCTACAATTCCAGTCTGTTATATATTTTGAGTATTGTTATCACTAGCGATATCAAAATATAACTTTGTATTTTGTATTTTATGTGTAGATGTATATATATAGATGTACATGTAATATGTACACATATATATATACACATGTAGTATCATGGGCAAAAAAATGTTTAACTTCTTGCCTAGTGCGAGCCCACAGCAATATCATATCCTAGTGCGAGCCCACAGCAATATCATATTTCATTCAAATTTTACACATGCCTTACTTAAGGTCCGGGGAGTGTCATCGGCAAAAAGAATTTTAACTTTTTGCCTAGGGCGAGCCCACAGCAATATCATATCTTCTCCACTACGATTCCCTAAAACTTGAGAACTACACAACCAATTTCATTCAAATTTTACATATGCCTTACTTAGGGTCCATGTAGTTTCATGGGCAAAAAAAATGTTCAACTTCTTGCCTAGAGCGAGCCCATAGCAATATCACATCTTCTCCACTATTTCAGTATTACTTGTTAAAAGTGAAACAAAAACATTTCTCTATTTTATGTCAGATGCTTTCACTTTAACAATAAAAATAATAATAACAATTGAATTATATGTAGTAAGTAATAATTAAAATCAAACTAAAGTATAATATAATCGTAACATACAAAAATAAAAATAGCAATTGGTATAAAATTGCATCAATGATTTGAACTTGAATAAGTGGTTTTACATGAATGGGAATAAATTAAAAATAAAATTAGCGTGCAGAAATGGAATGTCCAGATGCAAATAAAAAATCAATAAAGAAAAGACTATTGTCTATAAAGTATACAATGTAGAAAAAAGAAGAGCTAACAATTCCAGTCTGTTATATATTTTGAGTATTGTTATCACTAGCGATATCAAGATATAACTTTGTATTTTGCATTTTATGTGTAGATGTATATATATATAGATGTACATGTAATATGTACACACATATATACACATATATACATGCACTAGCACTATGACCCGGCAACAACGGGTCTTTAATGCTAGTAAATATATAAACATCATATAAAAATATATTGTACGCATAAAATCCACTCGACGTTCCATAAGAAATTTAGAAATAAAAATTGCAATAAAAGTTAGAGGTAATAATAACAATTGAATTAAATATAGTAAATATATTAAGTAGTAATTAAATATATTTTATTTTATTAAAATAGTAATTAAATCGTAATATAACAATTAAAAGAAAAATAGCAATTAGTATAAAATGTATCAAGGACTTGAACTCGAATATGTGGCTTTGCATGAATGGGAGAAATTAAAAGAGGAAAAATTTAATTGAGTGCAGAAGTGAATTAGTCCAGTTGAAGCTGTGCGCATACCATTTACTATAGCTGCTAGATTGAATTATATGCTTATAAAGTAGCATTCAGTATCTATGAGAATTTTTGGGAGTACGTAATGTCTGGTCTTTCGCATGTAGCAGGTATGTAATTGTGCATTTGTTTTCGTGTACTATGTGTTGTGTTATTGTGCTTCTTATTTGAACCTGTGAGTTGCTGTTTAATTGTTGATTGTTAATTTTTATCGTTAAACGTTATTGTTACACGGTTTTTTTTTGTCTCTCTGTGTTGAGACAGACAAGGAAGAAGTGGACTGCCCCTCCCTAAGGGAGAGATGGCCAGACGAAGTATGTTCGAAAGTGTGTCAGATTTATCGGCTTCTGAAGAAGAATTTGAAAAGGCGATAAAGAAAATGGACAAGCAATTAGGCAACGCATACGCAGGAGCGACAAGAACGGAGGAAAGAAAAATAGACTTGGCCAAGTGGCCAAGCTACCAGGCATTTATTAAAAAGGTCGGCGGTGAAGTAGAGTTGTCACCGCCACCAAAACGAAGAGAGTGGCATGAACGAAGGACCATCACGTACCGGGTTTATGCAAATGGAAAAAAGAAAATAGAAGTCGTCGGTATGGAAACAATAGAAGAAGTATTAAAAAGAACGGAAGAAGACATAATATTCTTGGCAAGAGGTATACATTTCGGTACCGTGGTGGTACAATTCAAGAATGAAAGTGTGGCGAGGAAAATGGCAACGAGAACGGTGAAGACAGAAAAGGTGTTCCTTCTGCCCTCATAACTGGGTAGAAAAACTACTCGGATCAGGGTGGAGGGGATACCTCCTAATGTTGACGGAGAGTGGATAGTGGCAGCCGTAATCAGTGGATGTGAGGAAGAAGTTGACATCCTCCATGCTACAGTGAAAGATGAAGGCTGGAAGGGTGCAGTTTTGGAAATAAACGTGCAAGCAGAGGCTGAAATATTGGAACAATTGACTGAGAATATCAGAATGGGAAGTGTTATCATGAGAGTGTGGGTGGAGGGCAGAGCTCCACGTTGCTACGAGTGTGGCCTGAAAGGTCACATAAGAGCTAACTTCCCTCCCCAATCAAAGGAAATTGGTGCGGAACCTCAAAGAGAGGTAGTGGCCAACGAGGAAGAGCAGAAATCAACGGAGGAAGACACAACGGAAGAGGAGGAGGTACAAAAGGAGTGGGAAGAAGGCAGAAGAAGGAGGAAGAGAAGAAGGAAAAAAAATAGTGCTGAACCCCAATCCACCCCAACACCACCCGCACCCTCTGAGACCCACCTTTCCCCACCAACAATAAAACAAAAAAAAAAAAGAAGAAGCAAACAGACAAGATACCGCAAAAAAACCTAGGCCCAATTTTCTAGGTATTTCGACGAAAAAAGACGTAAAAGAAATATTGAAAGACTACCACTGGTGTGACAAGGACAGTGATAGGTACGCTGTAATCTCGGAAGAACGTATAGAAGAATTCGTAGAAAAATATAATAGGAAAAACTATAAAGTGTTTAGATTTGAAATAGATGACGAGATGATAACGGAAATGGAAAAGAGATTTGCGATGAAAATAGAGCACAATGTGTATTACATTCAGGATAAAGTATGAAGGCCAGGTAAGTGATGCTAGCGGATGGGGCCGTTAGCATCACTTCCATTTTTCATTTATCATTTTCATATTTCATTTTCCATATTTATGTAATTGTTATGTTTTATGTCCCTAATGTTTGTATTGTCCCCTCTGTGTAGCCCTTTATGGGTAATAAAGAAACAATGTGTTGTGTGTAAAAAAACATCCTGACGAGGGGAGCGTCAATTTTAAATATATGATGTTTCATATTAATTGGTGCATCTCCGAAACGGCTCGTAGATGAACTTTTATGTATTTTTGTAAATTTGTATATTTATCTTCTATGTATTTTTCTCCTGAATTTTAATTCGTCTTTTTAATATGTCATTGTATGTTTTATTACCCCAAATTTTTAATTTAACAAATTTATACCAAACTAGCACTATGACCCGGCAACACCGGGTCATAATGCTAGTATAATATATATATATATATATATAAATATAACAATTTAGGAATGGCCTAAACAGGCCATTCGTCCACCAGAAAGAGCAGCCAGAACTCCAACCGCCAAGTAGTGTAATTCGGAAATAAGGTGAAAATTTAAAAACATTTACCCTAATTCATCTTTTATACGATGCATCGTTTCAGTGTCTTTAATGATAGACCAGCTTAATTAAATTAAATTAAGCTAGTCTACCATAGGTCACACTTCATCATAAAAGAAACCTGGGAGAGACGGATATACACGAGGCGACTGTATCAATGCCTCGGAATCGGCAGTTTTATATTTGCTGCCGATAAGTTTGGCGCGAATGCGTTGGTCTTGAAAATTTTAAGACAGATATTCCCGAGGCATTGATACAGTCGCCTCGTGTATATCCGTCTCTCCCAGTTTCTTTTACTGATGAAGTGTGACCTATGTGTAGACTAGCTTAATTTAATTTAATTAAGCTGGTCTATCATTAAAGACACTGAAACGATGCATCGTATAAAAGATGAATTAGGGTAAATGTTTTTAAATTTTCACCTTATTTCCGAATTACACTACTTGGCGGTTGGAGTTCTGGCTGCTCTTTCTGGTGGACGAATGGCCTGTTTAGGCCATTCCTAAATTGTTATATTTATACATATTTAGTCTTTGACTATTTTCTCTTTTCACTAGGCCGCTGGTAGCGATAAATTTTTACTGAATTTTTTGCTACCCTAAATTGATTAATATATATATATATATATATATATATATATATATATATATATATATATATATGTGTGTGTGTGTGTGTGTGTGTGTGTGTGTGTGTGTTCCTTTCTATGGAAGAGCGTAAGCTCGAAACCTTAAAGACTTTTTCAATTCCGAGCGTTATACTAATACATCTATTGTCTACACCACCTGTCGTCGTCTTTTGTTTTTTTCGTGAATTCTCCCTATATTTATATGTATATATATATATATATATATATATATATATATATATATATGTATATATATGTATTATGTATGTGTGTGTATGTGTATATGTCTTTGTCTGTTTCGCTCTTTGGTTCCCTCTTAAGGTGTCGAGGGGAACTAAGTCTGAGATCCGGTTTCAAATACTGACTGAAACGATTGTTCTTTAATTAATGTATGAAACACTCTAAAGAGGAAAAAAAAATATAAATAAAGCATAAATATTATTTAGTCTCATTTTCCCGTTCTGTAATAAGTGATACCATGTGGCTATGTCTAATTAATTTTAGTCAAAGAATGAAGAGAATTGAAATAGTAATACATGTTAGTCACCTCCATAGACAGAATGAAGGCTCAAAGAAAGAAAAAAAAGAATATGAAAGAAACAAAAAACAATCAAGCAGACCACTTGACGGTGCTCATCGAGGCGTATGATCATGTATATATACACATAAATATATGTACACACACACACACACACACAAACACACACACACACATATACATACATACATATATATATATGTATGTATATATGCGCGTGTGAGTGTGTACGTACGTTTGTGTGCATTCCTAGACATATACACATACATTTATTTATACATATACATATGCATGTATATATATATATATATATATATGTATATATATATATATATATTATATATATATAATATATATATATATATATATACATACCGGAGTAAACACATAAATGTGAAACAAGGTGGAGAAAAAAGAGTACTCAAATACCAGGAATAGAGTAATATGCTTTATTAAAATAAAGTATATATATATATATGTAATATATATGTACATATGTGTGTGTGTATGCATATATACATATTCATACATATTATATGAAGTGTTATTTATATATATATATATAATATATATATATATATATATATCTATATATTCGTATATATGTATGTATATATATATTTGTATATATGTATATATATATTCGTACATGCATATATGTATGTCTGGGTATATGTATACACACACACACACACACACACACACACGCACACACTGGTGCATGTATGTACAAAAAGAGATAAAAGACGACGAAAATAGATGATTTGCAAGTAAACACAAGACTGATTTGTCAGATTTTGGCTGAGGAATTTCTTATCCTAAGCACTATATAGAGGTACATGAGATAGCTTTTAATATGTAAACACAGTCTTAAATTTATATTATACGTAAACACACATAAACACACACTAACACGTACACACAAATATTATATAAATAATTACTTTGTAGCATAAAAATATTTCTGTATGCAAACTTCTAGTAGCATCCTCAATAAAAATGAATAAATTCAATTTCAGACTGATAATATTATAATATACTAAGAATAACTTACCCGAAAAATCTTGAAAAATTGATAATAACGACACGTTGATACACACACACACACACACACACACACACACACACACATATTCCTTTATTTTTCGTTTGTTCATTTTCTTGTTTCAGTCAATTGACAGCGGCCATGCTGGAGCACCGCCTTTAGTAGAACAAATCGACCCCAGGACTCATTCTTTGTAAGCCTAGTGCTTAATCTATCGGTCTGTTTTGCCGTTTTGCCGAACCGCTAATGTTACAGGGGCGTAAACACACCAACGTCGGTGTCAAGCGATGATAGGGAGGACAAACACAGACGCACAAATACACACACACATATACGACGGGCTTCTTTCAGTTTCCGTCTACTAAATCCACTCACAAGGCTTTGGTTGGTCCGGGGCTATGTAGAACACACTTGCTGAGGGTACTACGCAGTGAGACTGAACTCGGAATCAATTAATATTTAAAGTTTAGTCATACACTCAACGTCCTGAAGCGTCACGTATGCAAAATGGTATAATTTAAATATATTAACCCTTTCTTCTTCTTCTTCTTCTTCTTCACTCTGATGAAGCTTCATGTTCCAGATCGGATGTGTTACAAAATATTATGAATAATATTTTCAGAATTTTCAATGGCAATACCTATTTCTTTATTACCCACAAGGGGCTAAACATAGAGGGGACAAACAAGGACAGACAAAGGAATTAAGTCGATTACATCGACCCCAGTGCGTAACTGGTACTTAATTTATCGACCCCGAAAGGATGAAAGGCAAAGTCGACCTCGGCGGAATTTGAACTCAGAACGTAACGGCAGACGAAATACGGCTACGCATTTCACCCGGCGTGCTAACGGTTCTGCCAGCTCGCCGCCTAATTAATTAATTAATTAATTAATTAATTTTTTTTATATATAAAAAGTATTAAAAGTTTAATAAAATATAAAGAGTAAAACACTACGATCGTTTCATGGCTGTACCAATTCGAATAACAATAATTTAAATTCAATTAATAATTTAAAAATAATCAGAAATATTTAAACAATATTTTTAAGATATAAATAATATAATAATAATATATATACAAGATAAGGGCAAAAGAAAAATTCTAATGCCAAATATGCCGAAACAAAAAGTGTCAATAACCATTATAATTTATGTGTCTCGAAACAAACCGATAGAAATTTCTAAAAAATTCGTTATTACCGTATTGGTCCAATTTCGGAGTTAATTCATAAGAATGTTCTCCTCTTCAGCGGCAAATACGCGAGATATAAGTGAAATACTTACTCATACCCATGGAAAAAGCAAGCACAAAGTCCCGAGCAGACCTAAGTACCCCAAATATATCCAAAATAGAAAATCTTCGGCACATCTCGAGACACGTGTGATTCGAACTAGAATTCTCTCATTCTGTTAAAGTTTCTAGTATATATATATATATATATATATATATATATTCTTGTTTCAGCTCAAAGCTGCGGCCATGCTGATGCACCGCCGTTTTGTGCTACACTGTTATTACGAAGAGCCTCCTCTAATATGTGGCACTTGGTGAAGAATGGAGTTTGATATAGCTACTCTCATTTGCACCTCTTGCCGTGAGGTAGGTTTATCTGGGACTCTCAATAGGAAGATGTCCATCTTTGATTTAAAAACCGCTACATCTATTTTGTGCAAGTTCCTCAAACTCTTTGGGAGAATATTAAAAAGCTGTGGGCCCTTGAAACCCAGGCTGTTGCAGTAGCTGGTCCTGAAGCGTGATGGCATTGCTGGGATCTTTGGCACTATGCAGTGTCGTCCCGTTCTAGCATTGGTGTAGCTTACAATGCCAAAATTTGGCACAATTCCTTTCAGGATCTTCCATACATATATTACTG
This sequence comes from Octopus sinensis, assembly GCF_006345805.1. NCBI lineage: Eukaryota > Metazoa > Mollusca > Cephalopoda > Octopoda > Octopodidae > Octopus > Octopus sinensis. Next base: position 25,815 of record NW_021835027.1, on the reverse strand, counting down.
CATACCTCTCCCGTCTTCTCTCCAGGGAGTAGATTCTTAGCTGTTTCAACCTTTCCCAGTAGCTGAGCTGTTGCAAAGAGACGATCTTCTTTGTGAATCTTCTCTGGATTGCTTCAAGGTCCGCTGTTAATTTCACACTGGTGGGTGACCATAGCTGTGAGCAGTAATACAGGCGGCTGAGGACGAATGTCCGCCAGAGGACCATCATGGTTACCTTATCTCTGGTTCTGAATGTTCTTAGGATCCATCCAGCCAGTCGTCTGCACTTTGTCGCCATCCTGGTAATGTGCACTTGGAAAGAGGTATCATCACTCATGTCGATACCCAGATCCCTCACAGTCTTAGGCTCTGGGATTGAAATTCCCTGTGAACCGGTGTACCCTGTAAGTTTAATATTCAGTTTTGGATGCTAGTAGCGCAGGGCCTGGAATTTTTCAGCATTAAACTGCATATTATTATCCTCAGCCCATCTGTAGATTGAGTCCAACTCCTGCTGCAGGTGTGCAACATCGCTGGGGTTCTGTATTTTCTGCGAGACTTCCGTATCGTCTGCATAGCTTGCCAGAGTGGCTATCCGGGCATTTGAGGGCAAATCTGAGAGGGCCACTATAAAAAGCAGTGGTCCCAAGACAGTGCCCCGTGGAACACTGCTCACTATTTGTGTGTTCATAGAGGTGGCTCCATTAACCACTACTGCCTGATTCCTATCTTTCAGGAAGTCATGTAACCACACTCCAAGTTTTCCAGCTATGCCGAGGTCACGCAGTTTGTGGCATATCATACCATGATCAACCTTGTCAAAAGTTTTTGCAAAA